>NW_022631017.1:5726264-5795101 GCF_010015895.1 Lontra canadensis | reverse complement strand
GTGTGTGTGTGTGTGTGTGTGTGTTTTGGGAGGTGTGTGTGTGGGGGTGTAGGGGTGGTCTTCTTGTCCTAAAATGCTTCTTCCCAGGTCTCCTGCAGCGGCTGCACATATCTGGGGGGGAGGGGGAGGCAGGGAGGGGAGCAGGCCAGGGTGCTACAGGAAAGTGTTACCATGCCCCGGAGACCCAGAGAGAAAGATCCATCCGGTAAAAGGCTCTGCCAAGAGTCAGGGACTCGGGGTTTGGGTCTGGTCTCTCCTCCCCAGCTCTATGCCCTTGGAGGTGTTATTTCCGCTCCAGGGGCTTGGTTCTACATCTCTAAGATGAGAGTGGTTTCAATGAGAAGTTCTTAAACTTGTAGTTTAGCAGCAGAACTGTTTTTCTAGACAAAATATTCTGTGGAACATTCAATGGATAATAGTGAAATGATAAGGCCTCTTGGTTGAAGTGTTAGGTGTGGGTGGGAGTTGCGAAGTCCTAGTGGTCTCCCTAGCGGGCCTCTCTCCCTCAGTTTCCCTGGTGATTCCTGGCTCCTCTTTCACCATGGGACCCTAGGCCATTGAGAGCCCCTAGTCTGGAAGATCCTTTCCGCAAACACGTTCTTGAAGAGCTTGCTCTGTGTCTGGCCATCTGGGATCCTAAATCAGGAATTCTCAAATGCTGCTCTTCAGGGCCTGGTTCAAGATACCAAGTCCACTCAGGAAGCTTGTCAGCGATAGCGTGGGTTTGTGTTAGCATCCTGACAGGTGTGTTTGTTTTTATGTGTGTCCCTGGCCTCACATCTCAGATGCACCCCAGCTTGGGAATCACTGACCTCAGATCCTTCAGAACTTCTGTGACTTCGGTGGGGCCCTAGGACCCACCCCTTGTTAAAGCCAGAGACGGTGGTGACCCGCCCTGGTTCTCTGGTTTGGTCAGGCCATTGGGTGTCTGGGAGGTGGTCATCGACTAGGAGGTGGTGGGAAGGTGGTCGTCTCTGTAGGGTGGGGAGGGGCTGGGAGCGAAGGAGGGCTGGGTTGGCCTCACTGGGCCCTGCCCAGACCCTTCTCTGTGATTCTCAGACAAGCCAGTGCTGGAGGAGTCCGAGGGCCCAGGCAGCCCTCCCCCCTACAAGATGATCCAGACCATCGGGCTGTCTGTGGGTGCTGCTGTGGCCTACATCATTGCCGTGCTGGGCCTCATGTTCTACTGTAAGAAGCGCTGCAAGGCCAAGCGCCTGCAGAAGCAGCCGGAGGGCGAGGAGCCCGAGATGGAGTGTCTCAACGGTGAGGGATGGCCTGAGGTGGCGGGTTGGTGTGCAGGCGCTGAGCGCCCCCTGGCGGCGAGAGAGAGCGAGAGAACGAATGAGCTGTGGTGCTGGCCTGCTGGGGCTCTAGGCGATCCGGCCCCAACCCCAGCTGGAAGCCTGGAGTTGGCCCATTCCCTGGCCTGGGGAGCTGAGCAGCCTGGTTCACGACCTCCTCATGGGAGGCTCAGGGCCGGCTTCTACCTTGCTGGGCCTATTTCTCCCTGTACCGCTAAACCACAAGCACAATTAATACGTGCCTTCGTATTTCAGTGGCACCACCTGTCTCCTGCCCATTCAGTTCCCCCAGGGGCATCCTGCCAGTTCCCTTGCTCCTGCCCTTCTCACAGAGGCATTGCTGGGTTGCCCCTATCCATTTAGGCATTCCATAGCAGGGCCTGGGTCTCCCTCATTGTGCTTCCCCTTTGTGCCCGGTTAGGGCTTTGTGCAGTGGAGGCCCCACGAAAGCAAAGCCCCTTAGATTGATGCAGTGTTGAGGGGCCGGTGGGCCAGATGAGGCCTGTGTACCTGGTTCCATCTCAGAGGTAGTAGTCAGCTGTGTCCATCAGTGCTTTTACTTTAAGGGATGCCTGTACCCCTACCCCATCAGTACACCAGTTGGACTGGCCTTTTTTGTGTGGAACACCGTGATTGGACCCACTTGTTGGAAGGAGAGGTCTGGGGGAGAGAAGTGAGGTGCCCGTGGTGGCCAGGGTGTCTAGTCTTATGTTGCTGCCTCCCCAACCATGCCTCTTCTTCCCAGGTGGGCCTTTGCAGAACGGGCAGCCCTCCTCGGAGATCCAAGAGGAAGTGGCCCTGACCAGTTTAGGCTCTGGCCCTGCGGCCACCAACAAACGCCACAGCACGACTGATAAGATGCATTTCCCGAGGACCAGCCTGCAGCCCATCACCACACTGGGTATGTCGCCTTGGCTGCAGCGGTCACAGCTTAATGGCAGGCCTGTCTGGAGGCGAGGTTAGGGCTGCTGGCTCCAAGGTCCCTAAAACCCAGAGCCTGGGAGCCAGAGGCAGGAAGCAGAGGGGAGATAATCCGAGTGTGTCCCCACACCTGTACACGGCTCACCACCCTGGCTGTAGTCACTCCCTGTGCCTTATTTACTTGGTGTTTCCTTCAGACTGGCTGCCTTTAAAAACAGAAAAAAACAAAATTAATGCAAGTTAATGTTATTCTAGGAAAAAATGTGAGAAATTACAGATTTGTGGCAGTTAAATTTTTTCTGAGGATACGTTAAAACATGGAGCTATTAACATGTTTTTAAGAGCCCCCTAAAATTCTCACACCAGCTATCCTTTGGAAAATGCTGTACTGTTGGAGACCATGATGCCCAGGGCAGGGCGGAGACTGGTTTGCTCAGGGTTGCCCCCCACGTGGATGGATGGGGTGCAGCCAAGACTCCCCTCTGGGTGACAGAGGGGCAAGGCACCCCCCCCGGGGAGGAGCTCCCCTGCTGGGGTGAGGGCAGCTGGCTGACCCAGACCTGTACCCACAGGGAAAAGTGAGTTTGGGGAGGTGTTCCTGGCGAAGGCGCAGGGCGTGGAGGAGGGGGTGGCGGAGACCCTGGTGCTTGTGAAGAGCCTCCAGAGCCGAGACGAGCAACAGCAGCTGGACTTCCGGAGGGAGTTCGAGATGTTCGGGAAGCTGAACCATGCCAATGTGGTGCGGCTCCTGGGGCTGTGCCGGGAAGCCGAGCCCCACTACATGGTGCTGGAGTACGTGGACCTGGTATGCTGGGGGGAGCCCTGCTGGTTGGGGGGTGCGCACCACGGAGCCTCGTCTCATGTTGTGTCAGCTTGCTGGGAGACGCTTGCCCCCTGTCCCCGCTAGTTCTCCAACACCTGCTGTTCCTTGACTGGTGCTCCCTCCTTCCTGTCTGCCATCCCCTGTGTGTGGGGCTGGTCCCCAGCTTCTCGCTCTGGACACCACCCAGATGCGTCCCAGGTCTCCTTCCTGGACTCGGGTTTTCTTCGGTTTGTCATTTTTCCTTCTCTGCTGGGCTCATCACCCCCCTGAGAATAAAACTTTCCTTCTTGGAAATCCTTTCTGGCATCCTCTCCCCTGTGGGGCACTAGTGTTAGCCCCGTTGCCAGCCTTCTCTTTCCATCTCACCTGTCACGCCTGGAGCTGCCCCATACTCTGAGTTCTCCAACCCACCTAACCTTTACTCCCTTGGTCCTCAGGCTGCTGCTCGTTACATCCTCAGGTTGGCTGGAGAGAGGGGGAGCAGTCCTCCTCCTTGCCACTGGCAAGCCCTTATGAGTAATTGATGTATGTTTCTGCCGCTACTGCTCCCTCAGTATATTTCTTAGGTGATTAAACCCCCGGAGGACAGAGGTGTCCTCTCAGGGGTCTGTGATGGTTAGGAGCTGGTTAGGAATCCACTTGATTCCCTGAGGGCAGGAGTCTTGTCACCTGCCTGTCTGGGGCTCTGCTGAGGGTAGGAATGGCAGTCCTGCTGTCTCTATGACTGAGAGAGCTTCTAGAAGCCATCTCTTATATATTTTTAAAATTCCCACTGGACTTCCCCCAGTGGAGGGGGAGCTGGCCGGGGTGGGTGTACAGGGCCAGGGGCTCTCTCCTGCTCAGCTGGGCGCTCTGGGAGCCCCTGCTGTGGTAAATGCTTTGGAGAGAACAGTTGGCCTCTGACCTGACAGAAGTGCTCGGCTTTTCCCTTAGGGAGATCTCAAACAGTTCCTGAGGATTTCCCAGAGCAAGGATGAAAAACTGAAGCCACAGCCCCTCAGCACCAAGCAGAAGGTGAGGACAGGGCGGGAGAGGTCCTCAAGGGTGGGTCAGGATCAAGGGCCATTGGTGACAGAGGTGCTGCTGATGGAATGTTCCCTGCGGACAAGGCAGGACTTTACATATGTTATGTTATCTTAACCATCACAATAGTCCTCGGAAACAAATGTCATTAGCCTCATTTTGCAGATAAAGAAACTGAGGCTTTGAGAGGTTAAGGGTCTTGTCCCGGATCACATAACTCCCAAATGCCTTTGTGTTGCTGCCCGGTGCCTTCGTTTGGAAGGGCTGCTCTTCACCCTTGCCGCTGGAGTAGGACAGCGGCTCCTGTGGTGAGCGCTGAGCTGGGGGCGCGGTGAGGGCCGGGCAGGCCGGGCTGTGGCCCCCTGAGTGTTCCATCAGCCTCTGAGTGTGGATGACTTCCGTGAAAGGGCTGCTCATGTTTTGCCCACTATGGTTTTCACACTCTCACTCTCACTCGGGCTGCAGGCTGCCCAGCCTTTCCTTCCAGTTCTCCCGCCTTCTGGGCCCAGATAACTGGCCGGGGGCCCCACAGTGAAGGAGACCTGACTTGAAACAGTGAGATAGGGAAAGTTTGCCTACTACCCTCTGCCCACCTCAGACGATTCCTTCTGTGGCCCAGCTCTTTCTGCCCACAGCCTCCTTCCCTCCCCTCTGAAATGGGGCTGTCTCCTTCTCTGGGACTGGGCATCCCACTACCAAGCTGACAGCAGAGTCACCTCAGAGCCGAGTCACAGCTCAGGGCAGGTAGGTAGCAACGGCTAGGGCCCTCCCTTCCAGGTGATGATGGTTCTTTGCCTTGTAGGTCCACCAAGTTCACAGATTCTGGGGGCAGGGCAGACAGGCATGGCTGGTCGATAAGTCAGGGAAATGGGACCCATCACCCCGGTCTCTCTGGGAAAGTCACTCTGCACCCCCAGGCTGACTTCCTCATAGTTATAGATGAATTTACTGAGGCCCACACAGGACAGGGGACCTGGCCCCACATCACCTACAGCTGGCCTCCTGACACCAGGCCCCGGCTCCATCCCCAAGAAGCGGCAGCGACTGTCTGCTGTGGCTGTAGATGGAAAGCCGGGGGACAGGGTGTGCCTCTCCCCCTAAGGAGTGTGTCAGGACATGCAAGGAGCCAGTGAGTCTCTACTGAACCAGTCCCGGCCTCTAGCGGGGTTGCAAAACGGAAACTGCCAGGCATCCTTAGGGCATCTAAGATCTAGTGGGGGAGCTTGGGAAAATGAATATGGCGAGTGCCTTACAGACTTCAGGGACGACACAGAAAGTGAGTGAGAGACAGAAATTAAGAAACACTGAAGACCTCCACATCCTTTAGGTGGACACACGGTGTGGTTAATAAAGAGGGTTTCCTGGGGCGCTTGGGTGGCTCAGTTGTAAAGCCTCTGCCTTCAGCTCAGGTCATGATCCCAGGGTCCTGGAATCAAGCCCCATGTTGGGCTCTCTGCTCAGCCAGGAGTCTGCTTCTCCCTCTCCAATTCCCCCTGCTTGTGTTCTCTCTCTCGCTGTGTCTCTCTCAAATAAATAAGTAAAATCTTAAAAAAAAAAAAAAAAAAAAAAAAAGGTTTCCTGGTTGACAAAGCAGTTTGAGTTCAGTTCTCAAGGAGAGGAAATAGTTGAATGGCAGGAAGGAGATGGCTTCAGGATAGAGGGGAGTCAGGTAGTTTTCTTGGGGACCGGGACGTAGGCAGGCAGAACAGGAAATCAGTTACCTCTGTCACATGACCTGAAGGACTCTCTTTGGCTGAAAGTCATTACCACCTGTGCTAAAGATCTGTCCTCCATTTTTCACCCCTAGCATCGTAAATCTGATGGGGGAGCTTTCATACGTCGTGTTCTGCACAGTCTCAGGACAATATTCAGCATCACATGGGAAGTGGGGTTTGCGTAAAATAAAAAATGCAGGTTCTAGACCAAGGGGATAGAAATGTCTTAGGGTGGGGCCTGAGGACCTACATTTTTCAAACAGGCTCTCCAGCTGATTCTTTTTTTTTTAAAAGATTGATTCATTGATTGATTGATTTGAGAGAGAGCAAAAAAACACAAGCAGGGGGAGCAGCAGAGGGAGAGGAAGAAGCAGGCTCCACACTGAGCAGGGAACCCAGTGCAGGGCTCTATCCCAGGGCACCGGGACTATGACCTGAGCTGAAGGCAGACACTTTACCATCTGAGCCACCCAAGGGCCCCTAAAGTCACACTTTCAAAATACTGTATTTGATACACTTGGTATTTCCTATCTTATTTTTTTTAACCTACTAAATTGATTCTGATACCATGTGGATCTTCATTAGTAACTTGAAAAATACTTGAAAAATCCCCCCAAATAGGGATTCCATGAAAATGTAACTTAGTAGGAAGGATCTACTAAAATCATAGATACTTTCTTATACTAATAATCTAGTGATTATTACTATACTTATACTAATAATCTAGTTATTATTACTTTCTAGTCTTAGGATTCTAGGGGAATGGAAGGAGGAAGAGTTAGTTTGTAAGGGGTGGTGGGCTGGTAGGCGGGGTGCCCCCTGGTCACGTGGAATTGGAACGAGAGTGCCTAGCCGGCCTGGGTGGGCTGTGGGAAGCCCCGGGAGAATTTTAGGACCACAGCGGGATAGCACTGGAAATCAGACACAGGCCCTGGGTGTTGGCGTAATTAGAGATAATGCATGTTTGAGTCGCTAATGAGGTGATGGAGATTTTGAAGTCTGGGGGCCATAACCTGTGACATGTCTGTGGGTCCCGGCAAGCTAAGGACAGGACCAGGAGCAGGCTCAGCTTAGCATGCCTCGAGGACAGCAGTGTGTGCAGTCAGATGCTGCAAGGGTTAGACAGAATGTGGGCAAGCCCTGAGGCTGGCATGTTGGTTGTGTAGATAGGTCCTGTGTGGTGGTGGCTTGGGTCAGTGGTTCTGAAGAATTTCTGGCCATGATGGAAATAGTTTATTGCTGCTGCTGTCCAGTGTGGTAGTCACTAGCCTCATGGGGCTACTGAGCATTTAGAATGTGGCTAGAGCTACTGAGGAACTGAATTCTTAATTTCATTAAGTTTTAATTTACTTAAGGAGCCACACAGGGCAAGGGGCTACTGTTTTGGACAACAAGGGTTTAGACCATTGTTTCACTTTTTTTTCCCCTGATGTTAACGAAGTATGGTTTTATGTAACTTTTTAACATGTTCTGCATTCAGTTTGCTTTTTCCTGAACCATTTCTCAAACTCACGAGCCCTGGTGTCAGGCTCCTGCTCAGCAGGGAGTCTGCTTCTCCCTCTCCCTCTGCTGCTCCCTGCTATCCTTGCCCTCCCCCCAAATAAAGTACGTAAAAAATATTTTAAAAAATAGCTTTAAGGGGCGCCTGGGGTGGCTCAGTGGGTTAAAGCCTCTGCCTTCGGCTCAGGTCATGATTCCAGGGTCCTGGGATCGAGCCCCGCATCGGGCTCTCTGCTCAGCAGGGAGCCTGCTTCCTCCTCTCTCTCTCTGCCTGCCTCTCTGCCTACTTGTGATCTCTGTCAAATAAATAAATAAATCTTAAAAAAAGAAAAAAAATAGTTTTAAAAGAGTCACACGTTCTACCGACTGAGCCAGTCAGGGGCCCCTATTTTCAGGTTTTTGAGGAGCCTCCATACTATTTTCTAGAATGGCTGCACCAATTTACATTCCCATCAACGGTGCACAAGAGTTCCTCTTTCTCCACACTCTTGCCAACATTTGTTACTTCCTGTCTTTTTGATACTAGCCATTCTGACAGGCGTAAGGTGGTATCTCACTGTAGTTTTGATTTGCGTTTTCTCAATGATGAGTGATGTTGAACACCTTCTTATGTGTCTGTTGGCCATCTGGATGTAGACCATTATTTTTATTTTATTTTTTAAAAGATTTTATTTATTTGAGAGAGAGAGCATGAGAGGGGAGAAGGTCAGAGGGAGAAGCAGACTCCCTGCTGAGCAGGGAGCCCGATGCGGGACTCGATCCTGGGTCTCCAGGATCATGACCTGAGCAGAAGGCAATTGCTTAACCAACTGAGCCACCCAGACACCCCTAGACCTATTTTTAAAACTTTTCTCGACTGAGACCAGTTGCCAAAAAAACACATTTTGTATCACAAGCCATCACATGTGTGTGTATGTACATATTTTAATGAAAACAGTTTTAAGAATGACATTTACCCTTACTATTAGGTACTCTGATATTTTCTATTCCATTTAAAAGTTTTATTGCTAGTTAAGATGGACTGAATTGGTTTCATGACATACTAACAGGTTGTGACCATAGTTCCCAAGCCGCCCGTGGAGGCAGGGGCGTCCACAGGGATGTCACTGGCCAGTGCACACAGACTGAGATCTGTCTTTGGAGTGACCCCCACCCTTGGTGTGCGGGTTTGGCTCTTCTGCCGGCTTTTCCGTGACCCTGGGAGCCAGGCCAGTGAAGCGGCTCAGAGGCAGCCAGGGATGCTGTAGGGTCTGTAGGGTCTGTCTGTAGCCAGCACCCCACCCCGGGGCTTGCTGATGAGCAGACAGCCCTTCCTGTGCCCCCATCACCAGCGATATGATGCAGGAGAGGCAGCTGCGGTATTGAGGAAAGAGCTAGGCTCTGGCATTGGGTGGGGGAGTACAAAGCCTGGCATGGGACTGTGGGTAGACGGAGGATGGCCCCCACCCTACAGAGTGCAAGCAGGAGAGGCAGCCAGCCTCGCTCAGGGCTCGGCACACTGTAGGGACTCGACACGTTCCTGTGCCCTTTTCTCTGATTGGGTGCTCTCCTCCTTGCAGCAGCCCATCTGCCACTCCCATGCACTAGTTTGTTTGCCCTTTCCAACATCAAGAGCATAGAAGCAGATTGCCCCGGACGCCTGGGGGGCTCAGTCAGCTAAGCGTCTACCCTTGGCTCAGGTCATGATCCCAGGCTCTGGGATAGAGTTCTGCCTCGAGCTCCTTGCTCAGTGGGGAGTCTGCATTTCCCTCTGCCTGCCACTCCCCCTGCTTGTGCTCTGTCTCTGACAAATAAAGAAATAGAATCTTAAAAAAAAAAAAAAGCAGATTAACCATAATCTTTGTAGCTTTTTTCTTTCTTTAAGATTTTCATTTATTTGAGAGAGAGAAAATGAGCAAGGTAGGGGGAGGTATAGGGGAGAGAGAGAGAAGCACGCTCCCCACCGAGCAGGGAGCCTGACTCGGGGCTCGATCCCCGGACCCTGAGATTATGACTGGAGCCAAAGGCAGATGCATAACCAACTGAGCCACCCAGGCGTCCCTATGAGCTACTGTCATTATTGGCCCACACATGGGCTGCTTTTACTTAGTGTTATTTTAAAATTTTTATTTACTTATTTATTTAAAAGATTTTATTTATTTATTTATTAACAAAGAGAGACACAGTTTAAGAGAGAGAGAGGA
Source organism: Lontra canadensis (assembly GCF_010015895.1). Classification (NCBI taxonomy): domain Eukaryota; kingdom Metazoa; phylum Chordata; class Mammalia; order Carnivora; family Mustelidae; genus Lontra; species Lontra canadensis. Next base: position 5,785,635 of record NW_022631017.1, on the reverse strand, counting down.
CACAAGCAGGGGGAGTCGGGGAGGGAGAAGCAAGCTTCCCACTAAGCAGGGAGTCCAGTGTGGGTCTCGATCCCAGGACCCGGGGATCATGACCTGAGCCAAAGGCAGACGCTTAACGACTAAGCCACCCAGGCACCCACTTAGTGTTATTTTTTGTGTTTATTGACAGTGTGTGTGTGTGTGTGTGTGTGTGTGTGTGTGTGTTTGGTAAGTTTTATTTTGATAATTCAAGCTTCAAAGAGTGTAGGAATAGTTCAAGGAACTTGTACAAACCATTTACCCAGATTCTGTCATTTGTATTTCGCCCCATTGACTTTCTCTTTTTCTCTCCATGGGTACATGGATATTAGTTTCATGCATTTTTTTTTGCCCTGAACCACCTGAGATAAATTGGAGGCAGCCTTTTGACATTTCATAATCAGATATATGTAGAACGATATCACGGGACCTTGATTATTATTTCTGTGCTGACGTCACTTGCTGGCCACATTCTGGTCTTCACCTCTCTATAATGGCATTCCTCAGCGGCTGACTTCTCCCTTATGGGTCCCGTATGGACCTGTATGCCAGGAGAAACACACAGCTGGCCAGTGACTTGTTGAATAATCTTTCCCAGGGACCGTTTTTCATTTGTTTGCTTTGGTTTTTTTGTTTGTTTGTTTGTTTGTTTAATTTTATTTATTCATGAGAGAGAGAGAGAAGCAGAAGGAGAAGCAGGCTCCCCACTGAGCAGGGAGCCCAATGTGAGACTTGATCCCAGGACCCCAGGATCATGACCTGAGCTGAAGGCAGATGATTAACCATGTGAGCCACCCAGGTGCCCCAAGTTTGCTTTGTTTTTATCTACAAGGAAATGCTTCAGATCACATGCGTCCCCAGTGGTTGCTCCTGAGGTTTGGATATAAGGTGACAGAGGGGCTGTGGATCTTCCAAGCACCCTTCTGGCCTTCTGCTTTTCCCTGTGGGCATGGACCACCTTCTTCCTGGTGGTGGCAACCCTCTGCAGATACAGTTCTCATCTCCCCTCCAGACTACCCTCTTGCCGAGAACCCCATCCTCCTGTGCCTACTATATTCCACCGGCGCCCAGTGGTGTGTGGTACACAGTAGGTGCTCAATATTTGTTCAGTGCATTGATACATACTTTAAAATGTTACTATAACTGAATTGTAATTCCATTTAATATGTTACATCATACATATGACATCATACACATGGCTCGACTTTTTTTTTTAAAAGATTTTATTTATTTATTTGATGGGGAGAGACACAGCGAGAGAGGGAACACAAACAGGAGTAGTGGGAGAGGGAGAAGCAGGCCTCCCGCTGAGCGGGGAACCTGATGTGGGGCTGGATCCCGGGACCCGGGGATCATGACCTGAGCCAAAGGCAGACGCTTAACAGCTGAGCCACCCAGGCACCCCAATGGCTTGATGTTTTAAAAAGGGTATCAGTGAAAAATATCCCCCACTGTCTTACACTTTGGAAAAGAATTTGGCACTATTTTATAGAGCTAGAGATACTCTTAGTCCATGACACTTGCCTCAGCATCTTAAAAAACTTGTGCATGTAGGGGCACTTGGGTGGCTCAGTGGGTTAAAGCCTCTGCCTTCGGCTCAGGTCATGATCCCAGAGTCCTGGGATTGAGCCCCACATCAGGCTCTCTGCTTAGCAGTGATCCTGCTTCCTCCTCTCTCTCTGCCTGCCTCTCTGCCTACTTGTGATCTCTCTCTCTCTGTCAAATAAAATAAAATCTTTAAAAAAACCCAAAACCCTCGTGCACGTGTACCCATCAGAAGAGTCATAGCAGCCCTGTTCTTAGAAGAACTGGAAAAAAGAAAACAAACACAAATATCCATTGGTATTGGAATAAATGAGTTGTGGCATATTCCTGCTGAAAAGGGACAGAGTACAGTGGTCCCTGCAAAAAAAAGGCTAAATCTCACAGTGTTGTATGGAAGGGTCAAGGCACAAAAATGTAGGCATTCTGTATGCTTCCAGCTTTGTCCGGTTCCAGAACAGCAATACTAAGTTCTGTTGTTTAGGAATGTATGTGTCAGTGGTAAAACTATAAAGAACGACCAAGAAACGATTATAGAAGTTGGGATAGCGGTTACCTCTGAGCGGGAGAGTATATGATAAGGAAGGAGCCCTTGTGGCTTCGGGGATTCTGGTGTCATTGGGTTTTGTTTCTATTTGTTTACTTAGTGATAGTTGCCTGGGTGTGAGCATTATAATTATTTCTGGAAGTGTATATATATTTTACGGATTCTTCTATATGCAGTTCAGAATTTAAATAGTAATAAGGGGTAAGTAATGGGTGGCTCAGTCAGTTGAGTGTCTACCTTTGACTCAGGTCATGATCTCAGTCCTAGGATCAAGTTCCACATCAGGCTCCCTGCTCAATGGGGAGCCTGCTTCTCCCTCTCCCTCTGCACCCCCCCAACTTGTGTGTTCTCTCTCTTGCTCTATCTCAGATAAATAAATAAAATCTTTATTAAAAAAATTTCTTTTTAATGATTTTATTTACTTGACAGCAAGAGAGGGAACACAACCAGGGCAAGTGGGAGAGAGAGAGAAGCAAGCTTCCTGCTGAACAGGAAGCCCAACGTGGGCCTTGATCCCAGGACCCTGGGATCATGACCTGAGCGGAAGGCAGACGCTTAGCCAACTGAGCCACCTAGGCATCTCGTTTCCCTACTTTTTTCTACTCTGTACCCAATTCCTTTCCTTGGAGGCAACCAGTTATACATGTATGTACATTCTCTCACACACACACACACACACACACACACACACACACACACACACATTTTGTTGTTGTTTTGTTTGTTCTAAACACTGCTAGAGGAAAATTCATGATTTTGAAGTAAAAAGGAACAACCCATAAACATGTAAACTATGATTACTGCCCAGTTCTTTTCCTCCCCTCCCCCCTTTTAAAAAGATTTATTTGGGGTGTCTGGGTGGCTCAGTCTGTTAAGCCTCTGCTTTTGGCTGGGGTCGTGATCCCAGGGTCCTGGGTTTGAGCCTTGCATTGGGCTCCCTGCTCGGCGGGAAGCCTGCCTCTCCCTCTCCTCCCTGCTCATGCTCTCTCTCACAATCTCTCTCTCTCTCTCTCTCAAATCAATAAAATCTTTAAAAAAATGCCTTAAAAAGATTTATTTATTTCAGAGAAAGAGTGTGTGTGACCATTGAGGAGAGAATTTCAAGCAGATTCCCCACTGAGCTGAGCCCAAAGCAGGGCTCGACATGGGGCTCGATCTCCCAGCCCTAAGATCTTAACCTGACTGAGCCCCCCAGGCACCACCTGCCCAGTTATTTTTCACCCAACAAGGGGTCAGTGTTTGGTCTCCCTGCCCCATGTGCCATTTATCTCATCTAACACCTGCTGTGTGCCAGAGTAGTTCCAAGAGCATAATTTCATTTAGCTCGGTTCTTCTAACAAGCCAGTGAGACAGGTGCTGTTAGTAGCCGCATTTTACAGAGAAGGAAAGCGAGGCTATTGTATCTTTGCTTTGGGGCTTCCTATGCATCACGCTGATGGCATTGAGACCTCACCAAGGGTTGTGTCAAAGACAGTCATCTTGATCTCTAGTCCTGGGCTGCTCTGACAGGCCTCTTTCTCGCTGCAGGTGGCACTGTGCACCCAGGTGGCCCTGGGCATGGAGCACTTGTCCAACAATCGTTTTGTGCACAAGGACCTGGCCGCTCGGAACTGCCTGGTCAGCGCTCAGAGACAGGTGAAGGTGTCGGCCCTGGGGCTCAGCAAGGACGTGTACAACAGGTAGAAGGGCCCCAGTTGGGTATGGCGAGGGGCAGACGGCGGGTGGGGCTTGGGGGTGTGTGGGAAAGGGCTTAGCATCCATTTGGCCCAACGCTGGAGGGCTTGGGAGGGGACAGAGCCTCCCCATCCTTTCTTCAAAGGTGCCGCAGCCTTCCTAGCCAGTGGACCCTGAGGCTTAGACATTATCTCTAGGGGTAAAATGTTAACCTTTTTTAAAATAATTAATCAAACTTTATAACAGTTCATGTATAATTTAACTATTCATACGGTTCCCTCTGCAACTTCCTGAATTCGGTAATCACTGTATTGAAGCCCAGGGCTTCGAGCTAAGCAGCTGTGGCTAGGGACTGCCCTGGGGTGCCAGGAAACACCACACAGCCTCTTGGGGACCTCCCTGCGGGTCACTCCGGCTCTGCGCCACCACAGCGCGTCTGGCTGTTAGCTTGAGTCCTAATTGGTTTATCGCTAGTAAAGCTTTTGAAGTTTTCACTCCATTTAATGTGTCCTTGTTTGTTTTTTTACATTTTGTTTTAAACAGAAAAATATATATGATTGTTAGCTTTTAAAACTATTAACGTTGAGGCAAATTTTGATTCTTTTGTAAAAATTTTATTTGTTCATTAGAGAGGGAGAGAGAGCATGAGGAGGGAGAGTGGGAGAGGGAGAAGCAGGCTCCCCGCTGAGCAGGGAGCCCGATGCGGGGCTCGATCCTAGGACCCTGAGATCATGACCTGAGCTGAAGGCAGATGCTTAAGCGACTGAGCCACCCAGGGTCGCCCCCCCGCCGCCTTTTTTTTTAAGCTTTAAATTTTGATTCTTAATGGAATTTTTAGCCACCAGACCCCACATGGATGCCTCTAAATTTTCATCCAGCATACCCCAGTGCTCAGCCTAAATGCTACCAATTTCTCTGAATGCCTTGCTGGAGAAAAGCTGGGTTCTAGCCTGGGTATGAGAGCCAGGTCTGGGATGAGGTTGGGATCCCAGGCCGTGTGCCCCATTGTACCCTGTGGTACTCCGTGGGCCATGGAGGCCCCGCCCCATGCCTGTGCATGTTTCTCTCCTATAGCGAGTACTACCACTTCCGCCAGGCCTGGGTGCCACTGCGCTGGATGTCCCCCGAGGCCATCCTGGAGGGGGATTTCTCCACCAAGTCGGATGTTTGGTCCTTTGGCGTGCTGATGTGGGAAGTGTTCACCCATGGAGAGATGCCCCACGGCGGGCAGGCGGACGATGAAGTGCTGGCTGGTAGGCAGTTTGTGTTTCTGAAGGATGATTCCAGATAATCTCCAGGTGCAGGGTCTGCTCAGGGTCCCTGGGCCCACCAAGCCTGCCTCACTTCCCAGGGCTGGTGTTAGTAGGTGTCCAGATATGGCTACCCCAGCTGAAATACTGATTAAGTAATACTTTGATACCGGTTGGTAAATAGTCCTTGACCCCAGTGCCCAGTCCAGCCACTCTGACGCCTGCCCGTTGACCCCACTTTGGTCCTCATGCATTGGGTGCCTCCTGTGGACCCTGCCCTCACCAGCCAGAGAGAGCTGGGGCCAGGATCACGGGAGCCATCACCTTTGATTACAAGATACTTCCCGTATGCCCCTTGCTGGAGTCAGTGCCCATGTACCACTCACTGGCCAGTGCCCCTGACCCCAAGTCGCCCTCGTGTGGCTGCTTGGGGAACTACGGGCTCCACCGGGTGGGACAGGTGTTGAAATGTTTTGAGTAAGACTCCATCCATCTTCCCTGCAGACTTGCAGGCTGGAAAGGCTAGACTCCCACAGCCTGAGGGCTGCCCTTCCAAGCTCTACCGCCTGATGCAACGCTGTTGGGCCCTCAGCCCCAAGGACCGGCCGTCCTTCAGCGAGATCGCCAACACCTTGGGAGACAACCCTGCAGACAGCAAGCCGTGAGGAAGGAGCCCAGGCAGGCTGTGCCTCAGGATGGCATGGGCCGGGGAGGATTTCTTCAGGGGCGCCCACAGCATGATGGGCAAGATCCCTGTCCTCCTTGGCCCCTGGAGCCCTGCCCTGGGACCACAGGCACTATTAAGGTCTGGGCAGGGCCTGGACTTTCCTCCTCTCCCTTATCCTCAGCCCTGGGGCAGGCTGATTCAGACCCAGACTGAGTGACTAGGGCCTTGAGCTGGGCAGCTTTCTCTGCCACCCCTTCCCCCATCAGGGACAGTGTGGGTACCTCAGGTAACCCCAGTTTCTGGCCTGGGTCTCCTCCCATTGACCAGGTCCAGTTCTGCCACTCACCTGCCAAGTTGGCCCAGGGAGGGCTAGGCTGGAGATGAGCCAGGTCTGAGGGGAATTCCTTAATATACTCAAGTTTCTGGATAGTTCTGGTCCCTGGGGCCTACCCTGGGCTCTGCACCAGGATTACAGAGGATGTGCCAGTGAATCCTCCCCCCCGTGGACTTGTGCACACTGACCCAGACCCATGCCTCCTCCCCACCCTTCTCTCCTTTCCTCATCCTAAGTGCCTGGCAGATGAAGGAGTTTTCAGGAGCTTTTCACACTATATAACCCGCCCTTTTTGTATGCACCGTGGGCGGCTTTTGTATGTACTTGCAGCGTGGGGTGGGGGGCATGGGAGGGAGGGGTGGGCCCTGGAGGAGGTGGGGAGGGTGGGCCACCCCTGCCTCACACCTTTATTGTTGTTGTTGTTGTTGTTTGTTTGTTCTGTTTTTTTTTTAAACACTCGCTGCTCTCAATAAAGAAGCCTTTTTTACAGCCTGCTTCTGATGCTCATTCCCTGCCCTTGTCCATGGATGGTGTCCCTTTGTCCCTCACTTATCAGAAGTGTCCATGTGCTGTCATGAAGTCTCACGGGGTTTGGACGGGAATGACAACTAGACACTGGCCTTTCTCTCTGGTTCACGGGGCATTGAGAATATGGGCCTAGAGGATGCAAGGCCACTTCTTGTCCCTGTGACCCTCTGTTGCTCTCTGACTGCCAACTACTTATTCTTTGCTGGTTGGCTTAATCCTCCCGCTCAGGTGGGGAGGGTAGAAGGTGGGGAGTCTGGGGGCAAGTTAGAGTTGGATTGGAGAAGGAGTTAATGATGGATTCAAGTCTCTGAATCCCTGTACGACTCTTGGAGAGAGAGCGAGCAGGTAGAACAGAACAGAGGGATAGTGCCTGATGCCTCATGGATGCCCTTGCTGAGGGCACTCAACTGGTTTGATTCCCAACCCTTTGTTAGTTAATTAGTTAGTTAGACTTAGTGTCATCAGTCATACTCTGCCTTATTCCAGTAACTTTAGCCTGGTTCCCCATCCAAGAGAAAGTAGTCCATAACTCAATCTTAACTCTGAAATTTCTCTGGTTCCTTCTATTCCTCATCACACTTCTCATTAATGAAAATAACATCTAATACGTATTGGATACCTGCTTTATACCAGTGACTTTGCTAAGCACTTAACATGCGTTATCCTGTTTAATCTCTGCAAATAGTCTAGAGCCAGATACTATTGTTCCCATTTCTAGGATTAGGAAACTGAAACTCAGAGTGGTTGGGTAGTTTCCCCAAGGTCGCACAGCCAGTAAGTGAGCCACTTACTCGTTGATAGACAGTGTGTTATAGCCCACAGATGTGCTGGAGTGAAAAAAAAATTCAAGAACAATTTTTCGAGAACATTGTTTTACAAAGTGTGGGTTGCAGCTGGCATTCAAAAAAGAATGAAACGGGGCACCTGGGTGGCTCAGTCAGTTAAGCGTCTGCCTTCAGTTCAGGTCATGATCCCGGGGTCCTGGGATCAAGTCCCATGTTGGGCTCCTTGCTCAGCAGGGGTGTGCTTCTTCCTCTCTGTGCTCTCTCTCTCTCAAGGAAATACATAAATATCTTAAAAAATAAAATAAAATTTAAAAAAAAAAGAATGAAACAATAGAAACTATGAGAGTACATTGGATACCTTAAGTGTAAGTGTTCTTTTACAAAATGTGATATTGAATATGTTTGTGTGTCTTGGATTATGTCAGCTCTTGGGGTGGCGATCCTGTATAATAAGCCCCTAAATTTCAGTTCTTACAACAATTTATTTTTGTCACGCATGAATCTGCAGGTTGGCGAGGTTCAGCTGATCTTGGCCGGACCTGGTGGAGTTGAGCTGGGCTTGGCTCCAGGCTGTAGGTCTGGCCTGGGTCTCCTCTGTGGGCCCCAGAGCATGCTCTGCTGCAGGGCAGTAATGTAAGGGGTCCTGCTGGATCCCACATGGACATATGTCACCATGAGTCTATTAACGTTTCATCGGCCAAAGCAGGTCACATGTTGAAACCCAACATCAAAACCAGGAGGAGATAATGCAGAGTCACATGGCAAAGATGTTGGATGTGTAATTCCACTCAAAGTGTGAAGAATTGGGGGCAGCGATCTAATTCACCATAAGCCGTGATGTAAAATGAGTTCTTAACTGTGGGTTGTGCTCAGAAGTCCTAGGAAGATACAAGTACTCTAGAAAGCCAAGCACTAACCCTCCTCTCGCTCCTGGTCTTCCCTAACGGCTCAGCCACCGCTAACACTGCTCATTGCATCTGCCTTTTCAGACTCTCCTCTCTTGACTTTGGCATTGGTACACCGTCTCCACCTTCTGCCTGCCTGCCCCAGAGCCAGCTGTTCTGGATTCTCTCCTTGGCTTTGCTCTCTCCATGTGCTCACCCTCAGGAATCTTGTCTCATTTCCTGGGGCTTTAATTGGCCCTTCGGTGTGCATAATTCCCACAGCATTAGCTCAGATTCTAGCTTCACCCTCAAGCTGCAGACACACACTCCCCATTTCCTGCAGATCATTTCCCACTGCCTGCTTTCCGGGGCCCTCACTGAACTCTCTCTCTCTCACAACCTTGCTTCTCCAGCCAGGGCCTCTTTTTCTGTCAATGGTACTGATTTGGGGGAGATGGTCACCCTTACTCCCATCCATTGTGAGTCCTCCTCTCTGTGCACCCCCTCCCCTGTGCAGCCCGTCATCAGAATCCATTTATTCTACCCCTACCCTATTTCTATCTTTTTTTTTTTAAAGATTTTATTTATTTATTTGACAGAGATCACAAGTAAGCAGAGAGGCAATCAGAGAGTGAGAGGGGAAAGCAGGCTCCCTGCCGAGCAGAGAACCCAATGTGGGGCTCCATCCCAGGACCCTGGGATCATGACCTGAGCTGAAGGCAGAGGCTTCAACCCACTGAGCCACCCAGGCACCCCCTATTTCTATCTTTGCTTAATTTTAAGAGAAAAAAACAAGGGCGCCTGGGTGGCTCAGTGGGTTAACCCTCTGCCTTTGGCTCAGGTCATGATCTCAGGGTCCTGGGCTCGAGCCCCGCATCAGGCTCTCTGCTCAGCAGGGAGCCTGCTTCCCCCTCTCTCTCTGCCTGCCTCTCTGCCTACTTGTGACCCCTCTCTCTCTGTCATATAAATAAATAAAATGTTTTTTAAAAAAAGAAAAAACAAAAAAATAATGATCATGGAAGAAGTCAAATGGTACAGACTTGGAGAAAGCAAAACACACACTCCTCTCTCCAACTCTACTCTCCAGTGGGAAGCACTAGCAGTGTCTGGAGTGTGGCTTTCCAGACTTTCCCTGGGCACACTGAGTCAACAACCTCTTTTCCTTTCTATTCTCTCTAACGCTACCATCGCCGCAAGATCTATTCTCCACAAAGAGTCCTTGTGTAAAGCTTAATTCCAAATGCCAACACTTAGAGTGGTAGTTTTTGGTTTTCTTTTCTTTCTTTTTTTTCTTGTGTGTGTGATAAGTCATTTTTTAAAGCAGTCCTTAATTTTTGTTCTGGTATAACTTGGGTGATAAAAATCAGGAGAAAGAAAGAAAGGTCAAGGTGGGAATGGTGTAGTATCTGGGGCATCTGGCTGGCATTCTGATGCCCCTCTGGAGGTCCTTCATGTCTGGGGTGGACATGAGCTCCCATCTTCCACGGGGGCTACTGTGATACAGGCCTTATCGGAGAAGTACCAAACTCACATTCCAGAGAGGCCAGGCCAGGCACTTATCTGAGCTCAGTGAGCTGTGTGGAGCCTATAGTGAACCTGAGAGCAGAGGCGTCTGCTATGGCCCCTGCTCAGTTCAGGTCAAGGCTCTAGTGCTGTTGGGGGTGCCAGACCCGGAGTTAATGTATTGAGAGATTCCAGACTTTTATGTAAAAACCTGATTTCAAAATATTCTATGGCACCAACAAAACATATCTGTGAGCCACTTCTTGATTTTTGCCTTTATTCATATCGACAGTTTTGGCTCCTGAGCCTACAGTAATTCAGTCTGATGTGGCTGTGGTGCCCCGCCCACCCCTCCCCCCAACCCATGGTGACAAAGGATTGTGAAAATGAAGCCATCCCAGCCCGAAGAGCTGGGGCACTAACGCTCGTGGGCAGTGGCCCAGGGATTGGGTGAAATGGGAGAGGTCAATCTATTTGAAGGGAAACTTAAGAACTGTATTCATTCCACACACCATGCCTGGTGAATGTGGCAGACAGTAGCTGTCCTCTGGGCATACCACTGCTAAGGCTTGTCAATCCTGCATGGGTCTAAATTAGGGGAGGGTCTCAAAAAATTGTCTTTAGAAGTGAGGAAGGAATCAGCCCAGGGCTGTGGTTTTAAGACTGCCCTGCTCAGACAGATCACAGTCCCAAGCACCATTTGTGGCCCCTTCTTGGGGCTCTGCTGGAACCTATTTATGTATTTGACCTGTTCTTCCTCTTGAGCTAACACATTCCGTATGTTAAACTACCTGTGATGTAAAGTAAATTAGGGAAAGGGGGGGAAAAAACCCACCTCTTTGAAGCTATTGGGAATTGGGGAAGAGTAGGACTCTTAATTCCCATAGGTAAGGGTTTGATGATACTACTAATACACACATTAGTTCTCACAAATCACTTGAACATACCTTGTTTCAGTATTTCTCAAAGTCCTTGGACATGACTTACAGTAGGAAATGCAATTGACATTGTTATCTGGTTGGCACATTGAGCCATATGAAATTGACAATATACTACCCTCTTGACCTATAAAATGGCCATTTTATATGGTTCAATGTAAAAATAATGCAAACAAAAGTTCTAGGCAAAAATATTTGCCCTAGTGTTTTGTAATACATATTAATTTATTATTTTAAATGCTCATTGCAGTACACTGAAGTCATTTCATTATCGTTACCACTAATGGGTCACAACAGACTGCTTTATTTAATCTTCACAAAAACTTTTAAGGCAGGAATCATCATTCCCCCATCCCCTTAAAGGCAACCAGATGTTTATCCCAGCGATGAGGTTATTATTCCAGGAGCTCCTGTTAACTATCCACTGACCACTTACTCTATGCTTTAGCCTTTATCTCATTTAATCTGCATTAAGATCCCAACATGGGATGGGTACCAACAATGAGGAATATGATGGAATTTGGAGAAGCCCAATACTTGTTTCCAGCCACAGGGATACAAAGAGGCTGATTGCAGATTTGAAAATTTTCTGTAACAGCAAAGCCCAACCTATTTTCACGGCTTTGGAGCTGAGACCTCGACCCATACCTTGAACATGGGCTTTGTCCCGCTCCTGTTCTAACTACCCACACCCCCACCATGGGTTATCCACAGAAGGGTGTGTGTGTGTGTTTGTGTGTGTGTATACGCGCTGCGCTGGCTGGCTGGCTTGCTTAGTTGCTGAAACTTTCTGCCTGGCTCTGCTTTTTCCCAGGCTTTTGCACAGGCGGTGGGGTGGGCTTTATCCTCGGGACCATCCCCTCCCCCAGCCCAGACCGCAGCTGGAAGTCTTCACGGATCTTCATCTCGTCTCCCTGCCCCCTTCGGGGACCGGGAAGCCGACTGTCTCCCCCGGTCTTTTCCAGATGTCCGTCTGCCAAAGATCCCTCTAGTATAGAGGATGATGAATGAGGACCAGGGAGCCGGCCTGGTGGGAAAGTGTCGTCGCCTTGAAAAGAGAGGGAAAGGGAAAGGAAGTCGCGGGGGAGGGGAAGGGTTGGAGCCGAGCGGCGGGGAAGCGAGTCTGGACATCGGGGACCCAAGTCTCCTCTGCGCAGCGGGTAAATTTGCCTCCCTCAGGAAGGCATGGGGGAAGTGGTCCAATCCCTGCATTCCCTTGGAATTTGGGCTGTATTCTATCATTTACTGCAACCTGCCCAATCCGCTCAGGGACTACCCTAATGTTTGCTTCCAGCCCTTCCATTGCCGGATTCCCAGTGCTGCTCCCATTCCGCCGCGGGACTGCGCTCGGGTCCCCTCCCAGGCTTCCTCTGCTCAGGTCCCTCCCAATTCTACCATTCTCTGGTCTGGGGGGCGGAGTCGTACCGCCTCTCCTGTTCCTTTAAGAGGCTTCGGCTCCTCCCCTTTCGGAGTCGCCGTCTGACGCGGGATGACAGCAGCGAGTTCGGTATGTCTATGCAAATAAGAGCTCCCTGTGGGCCAATGGAAAGCGGAGGTGCCGGAACCGCGGACCAATGCGGAGGGGGCGCAGGGGCTCACCATATAAGGAACGGCCTCGCCATAAAAGGAAACATTGTATCTCTTTATATGGGGGGAAGGGTCGGGGGATCCCTCCGCCGCCAGCGCGTGGTCCCGGCCCCCTCCACCCGCCGTCTCGGCCGCGGCCAGCAGCCCCTGCCCCCCGGGGGACGCTGACGGCCGCCGGGCGCGCCGCCCTAGCATACGGACAGGGGGCGCTCCACGCGGCCTGGGGCAACCCGGGCCACAGGGGCAAGAAAGTGAGGGCCCAGGTCGGCCCGGGCGTGCAGGGGCCCCGGGTTCGCAGCGGCGACGGCGGCAGCGATAGCGGCTCTAGCAGCAGCGGGAGTGCCGGGTTGAGCCGGGAAGCCGATGGCGGCGGCGGCGGCGGCGGCAGCGGCTCCGATTCCTCGCTGACTGCCCGTTCGCCCTCCTGCATTGAGCGCCATGTTACCGAGCCAAGCTGGGGCCGCCGCGGCGCTGGGCCGGGGCTCGGCCCTGGGAGGCAGCCTGAACCGGACCCCGACGGGGCGGCCGGGAGGTGGCGGCGGCGGCGGGACTCGCGGGGCTAACGGGGGCCGGGTTCCCGGGAACGGTGCGGGGCTCGGGCCGGGCCGCCTCGAGCGGGAGGCTGCAGCGGCAGCGACAACCACCCCGGCGCCCACCGCGGGGGCCCTAGTCTACAGCGGCAGCGAGGGCGACTCGGAGTCGGGCGAGGAGGAGGAGCTGGGCGCGGAGCGGCGCGGCCTCAAGCGGAGCCTGAGCGAGATGGAGCTCGTCGGTGGGCCCGAGGCGGCGGCGGCGGCCACCGGAGGCTATGGGCCGGTGAGTGGCGCGGTGAGCGGGGCCAAGCCGGGTAAGAAGACTCGGGGCCGCGTGAAGATCAAGATGGAGTTCATCGACAACAAACTGCGGCGCTACACGACCTTCAGCAAGAGGAAGACAGGCATCATGAAAAAGGTACCGGGCCCTGAGGCTGGCCGGCCACGGGGGACCGGGAGGGTGGGGACACACAAGGGGAGCCTGAGAGGAAGGCAGAGCCGAGGCGGAGGTGAGAGGCGGCGAGTCCGCAGGAGGTGTGTGGGAGGGATGGCTGTTACCCCGGGAGGGCGAAAGGGGAGGGGCCGCCGGGGAAATGTGGGGAGAGGGGAGATGCCGGGAACGTCCAGAGAAGACGGGAAAGGCGCCGAGGTGGGAGTGACGGGCGCGGGAGAGGAACAGGGCCCTTGTAGAGTGAAGGGGTGAAGAGTGGTAATGGGAGGCTTCTCGGGAGGTGGTTAATGAGACGCGGGGGTCACTAGATCCAGTGCCTTTTGGTGTTCTGGGGAGGGTGCCGGAAAAGCAGGGAGCCGAGGGGAAGGTATGGAGTTCAAGAGGCTAGAGCTCTGTAAAAACAATGAGCCAGCATGTGTGGGAGGAAGGTGGGCACCACAAGAGTAGTGCTGGCTGGAAGGACAAGCAAGGCTGATGACCCAATGGGGCTCAAGAGCCCTAGGTGAGGGAGCAGGGCAGGACAACTGATGCTGCCTTGAGCAGCAGGGACTGAGTCCCACGATGGCCATGTGTCTTCCCTTGCATCCACTGGACACTGGTGCACTCCCTGCAGAACCACCTTCAGGACCATCTGCCTTTGGGACAAGTGGGATTTCCAGCCCTAGAGAGAATCTGTGCATGGAATTTGGGGGAAGGCAGGGAGGTTTGCAGAGGTACCTAGAAATTGTTCCTCTTCTAGCCAGCTATCCAGTGAAAAGGGGTGAGGAAAGAGTGTCTTGAGGTGTAGGAGATATGGGAAAGGATGGAAGCAGATGAACTGGGAAACAAGAAGCTAGAACCCTGGGGACATGGGCTGGTGTTTATTTCTGTACCATATAAAAACCAGAGCTGCTTCCAAGGTGGGTTGTGGAACTTTTTGGGGAGTAAGGAGGCCATCTCTGAGGCCATTCTTGAAGGTCCCCTCCCTGTGCTCGTGGCAGGGTAGTAGCTGCTAATCTAGCCCCATCTCCCATCACTACAAACCCTGTTGCATCAAGACAAAGAAAAAAGCTGGTAGCACAGTATTATAGGGCATAAGGTTAGGACCTGTGCAGTTTCTGGGAAGAAACATGGGACAGTTTAGAACTTATGTGACCCCCCCCCCATCCCTAATGTCTTCTGGGACTTCCAGTGAGATAGCAACTTTATTCTGTCTGTTTCCTGTGACAGCGAAGAGTGGGGTGGGTGGGAGCCCTCTCTCTGATGCTCCTGGCACCAAGCTGTATTCAGGAGCGGCTACCTGGGGCCCTCTGTGTCCCCTGAGGTTATACATTCTGTCACTAGGGGGCTGTGACTGCTTGCTTGGGCTATCTGCAGGTCAGTGGCTGCTCTTCAAAGGAGGAGCATGGGTAGTTTTTCTGCACTCCAGCTCTCTTTCAGATATTTTGATAGGACCCTCCACCAGCCCCAGTCACTGGAGAGGAAGGTCACTGGAGGTGGGGTGGGATGGGGCAGGGGCTTGAGATCTCTGTGTATTCCCTACTTCCCAAGGAAGGTAGAGAGAAAAAGTTTGGCTGACTTACCCATCTCCTCCTCCCCCCCCCCCCACCAGGCCTATGAGCTGTCCACGCTGACAGGGACACAGGTGCTGTTGCTGGTGGCCAGTGAAACAGGCCATGTGTATACCTTTGCCACCCGCAAACTGCAGCCCATGATCACCAGTGAGACTGGTAAGGCACTGATTCAGACCTGCCTCAACTCGCCAGACTCTCCACCCCGCTCAGACCCCACCACAGACCAGAGAATGAGTGCCACGGGCTTTGAAGAAACAGACCTCACCTACCAGGTGTCGGAGTCCGACAGCAGTGGGGAGACCAAGGTGTGTTTGGGTCGCCTATCTGAGGGAAAAGAAAAGGAGGGACTTCACCGGCAGAGAGGGGTGGGTGTGGGTGCCTCTCTCCCTCACTCAGGATAGGTGCCCACTGACGTGGAACGGAGCCGGGTTAATACCCCTCATCCTAGGGGACAGGTGTCCATCCTCGCCATCCTGACAGGAGGCCGGCCCCCTAGATAAGCGGGCGGCCTCCGTGCCCTTATAAGGCCGGCTCCGGCTCCAAGCCGGCCTCCTGCCTGCAGCCCGCCCGCCTGGCAGGGCCCTCGCATTCCTCCCGCCAGCTGTCTCCCTGCTGGGGGCGGGGGCGTAGCTTAGCCCTGCCCTCGCGGCAGGCTGGGTTGCCAGGGAGTAGGAAGGAAGCACCCGTGGGCTCCAGGGTCCTGGGAACCCAGCACTGTCGGCAGGCGGGCTGGTTGACTGGGCTGGAGACTACCTAACTAGCCAGCCGCCTACCTCTTCAGGATGTCCGGGCCTGGACACGTTTAGGGAGTGTATTCGCGGCTGCTAGGGATGCCGGCCCTAGTTACGCCTCCCCCTTCCTTTTCCCGGTAAGGAGAGGGGGCAGGGCTTCCTCCGTTGCCTCTCTCGGGAGCTCCTCCTTCCGGGTCGCCCTTCACTAACTGGCCAATCAGAAGAAGCGGCACTGTTTGCCTTAGCAACGCCTTCACCAATCAGGGGCTTTGAGCTCAGCTGCCTAGCAAACATCCCGCGTTGACCCACCCCCAGTATTTGAACCCCCTCAGTTCTCTGGGCTTGGTTCTCAGATCGTGGCTTCCTCCTTCCCCTTCTAAGAACAAAGGCTCGCGGAGGGGAGAGTTGGTGCTCCAGGTTCCCCCTCTTACAGGCGTGTCATCTGTAGTTGCAAACTCTTTAAGCAGTAGGGCTCATTTATTCCCAGGGAATTTTGCTGGAGGAATAAATTCCTTCGGTAGTCTAAATCTTAAGTTTTTGGCATGAGTGCTTAATTGCCCGACACCCAAGATCTCTCTGAAACCCTAAGTTCCCTGAAAAACTCTCGTCTCTATCTCAGAAGGCTGGCAAATCAGAGCCGGAAGGACATTTTTAAAGAGGACATAGTAGCCCAGCCCCCTAGTGTTTACACACCAGGAGAGCTGAGGCTCAGAAAGAAGAAAAGATTTTCCCAGGATCACATAGATGGTTATTGCCAGAGCTGGGAATGGACCCCCGTGCTTGATTCTGCAGCCAGAGTGATTACCATAGTCCATTGGGGCAGAGGATTCTGGGACTTATGATGATGACATCACCGACATCATAAGCACAGCAAATACTTATTGCTCCTTTTAGGTGTTAGGAACTTTATTTATGTTCACTTATTAGTCTTCATCACGCCTATGGGCTAAGTGTTCTTTTACAGACAGGAAACTGAAGCTCAGCAGCTCAGTAACTTGCCCAGGGGTCAGACAGCAGGTAAATGGCAGAGCTGGGGTTTGAACCCAAGCACACTGATTCCAGTCTTGGGCCAGCACTCCACACAAAGCTTCTGCAGGGGCAGGGTCTGGCAGAGGCTCACTGCTGTATCTTTCCTCTGGGTGTAGGACACACTGAAACAGGCGTTCACGGTCACCAACCTGCCGGGTACCACCTCCACCATCCAAACAGCACCCAGCACCTCTACCACCATGCAAGTCAGCAGCGGCCCCTCCTTCCCCATCACGAACTACCTGGCACCAGTGTCTGCTAGCGTCAGCCCCAGCGCTGTCAGCAGTGCCAACGGGACTGTGCTGAAGAGTACAGGCAGCGGCCCCGTCTCCTCTGGGGGCCTCATGCAGCTGCCTACCAGCTTCACCCTCATGCCTGGTGAGTCACAAGGGGCAAACTGAGCATGCCAAGAGTGGGCTGAGGGCTGGCACAAGGGGGACCTCTTTCCTTGCTCAGAAGGAGGGTGGACAGCCAGAGCTCGAGGGAAGCCTCTTACCTCCCACTTGTAGGCATGCCCTTCCTCCTGGGACCCCTACTCTCCTTGTCAGTAAGTTTCAACCATACCCTCTGGCCTTGTCTAGCCAGCCCAGCTCTGTGCCTCTACTGCCAGAGGGACAGTAGACATTCCACCACCTCCCTACCTTGAGTGGGGCATGTTCTCGTTGGTTCAGTGCTAGCTCCTCTATCACCCAAGGAGGCAGAAGCAAGTCCTGGGGTGGGAGGAGGGGGGAGGGGCAAGAGCAGAGTGCAGAAACCCCTGGAGACATGATTCAGGACATGAAAGGCCTCATTAGCTCCCGGGAAAGATAGCTATGGGAGTCAGGGAGCAGTGTGCCAGAC
Source organism: Lontra canadensis (assembly GCF_010015895.1). Lineage (NCBI taxonomy): Eukaryota > Metazoa > Chordata > Mammalia > Carnivora > Mustelidae > Lontra > Lontra canadensis. The sequence goes on along the minus strand of NW_022631017.1, from coordinate 5,768,241 downwards.
CCTGGGGCTGGGGGTGTTCATGGGTGCTTGGTGCAGATGGTGACCGGGTAGGACAGAGCATGAGTAAGTCTCTGTGTCTCCTAGGTGGGGCAGTGGCCCAGCAGGTCCCAGTGCAGGCCATTCAGGTGCACCAGGCCCCGCAGCAAGCGTCTCCCTCTCGCGACAGCAGCACAGACCTCACGCAGACCTCCTCCAGCGGGACAGGTATAGCTCGAAGCTCTCTCCTCCCTGCCCCACCCCACCTCCTTCATGAGGTCTAGCCACAGGGGCCTAGCAGTACCCCTCCTATAACTAAGGTCAGACAGTTTCTTTTCTTTTCTTTTTTTTTTTTTTTAAGATTTTATTTATTTATTTGACAGAGAGAGATCACAAGTAGGCAGAGAGGCAGGCAGAGAGAGAGAGAGGGAAGCAGGCTCCTTGCTGAGCAGAGAGCCCGATGCGGGACTCAATCCCAGGACCCTGAGATCATGACCTGAGCCAAAGGCAGTGGCTTAACCCACTGAGCCACCCAGGTGCCCCCGTCAGACAGTTTCTTAAGATGGGCATAGAGGCTTTTGGCTCAACCGTTACCCTAATCCTTATGGGAAGGTCAGGTGAGGATGGCAGGGTTTGGAACCCTGTGTTGTATTAGGGCTGTGGATTTCAGGAAGAAATGAGGGACCATTGGAGCCACTCTTCTCATTCAGATGAGAAGCTAGGGGCCCAGAAAGAAGTTACTTGCCCAAGGACACGTGTTTGCTTAATTACCAGGAATGATTTATAGAGCAGTTGTCTCCTTGTGGGAGGGTATCCTAAGTTTTGAGTAGCCATAATTCCCCTCTGTGTCTCTAGTCATTTCAGAAATGATGAAACGCTTTCAAACTAAAATTACCTTTTTTTTTTTTTTGAAGATTTTATTTATTTATTTGACAGACAGAGATCACAAGTAGGCAGAGAGGCAGGCAGAGAGAAAGGGGGAAGTAGGCCCGATGTAGGGCTCGATTCCAGGACCCTGAGATCATGACCTGAGCCGAAGGCAGAGGCTTAACCCACTGAGCCACTCAGGCGCCCCAAAATAAAACTACTTTTAAGTTTTTGCCCTTAACAACCTTGTTATATGTGATGTGGTCTATGGACAGAAGACCAGCATCACGTGGGAACTTGATAGAAACATATACCATTTTTTTTTTTAAGATTTTATTTATTTATTTGACAGACAGAGGCCACAAGTAGGCAGAGAGGCCTGCAGAGAGAGAGGAAGGGAAGCAGGCTCCCCGTTGAGCAGAGAGCCCAATGCAGTGCTCGATCCCAGGACCCTGAGATGACCTGAGCCGAAGGCAGAGGCTTAACCCACTGAGCCACCCAGGTGCCCCAGAAACGTAAACTCTTAAGCCTTACCCTAAACCTGCGGAATCAGAATCTGCATTTTAATAAGATCCCAAGTGACCTTATGCACATTAATCTTGGTTGTTTAAAAGATGAATTTGTTAGCCACACATTTAGGAGGAGGGAGGAAAATTTAAAAAAAAATTGGGGTGATGGAGCCCCCTAAAAGGGGAGTATCTGAAAAAGATAAATAAAAGGGGAGTATCTGAGTTTCCCTAGAGTGGATCAGTCATTGCAATCCTTGTTTCTCCCAGGGCCTTATGGTCTTGGAATGAAGAATTCAGCAGATAGACAATTGAATGGTGTAACATGATGGGATATAATTAAAGGTTGGTGCTCCTGTGTTCAAGAAAAAAGGCGGCTTTTCTTAGTTGATGACACGGACCAGAGGAACGAGTCTTGTCAAGCTGCTGACCTGGGCAATGGCATGAGGAGTCCGGAGCCCTGGAACTCCTGGAGGTGGGATGGGGTCTATCAGTAGGGACCAGGGCCATCCTCCCTAATGTGTGTCTGTGTTTGCCAGTGACATTGCCTGCCACCATCATGACGTCATCTGTGCCCACAACTGTGGGCGGCCACATGATGTACCCTAGTCCCCATGCGGTGATGTACGCACCCACCTCGGGCTTGGCTGATGGCAGCCTCACCGTGCTCAATGCCTTCTCCCAGGCGCCATCCACCATGCAGGTGTCCCACAGCCAGGTCCAGGAGCAAGGTGAGTTGTGCGGTGGGGCTCAAGAAAGGAGGACTGTTTCCTCCCTGACACAGGCACACGCTCGAATGGGCCCCCACATGCCCACCTAGATGGACACACTCACATACACATACACAGACTAAGCTGCCCACACATATCCCTACACACGCACACACGGATGCTTGCACACGTATCCCGACACCCCTGGCTGTCCACTAGGGTACTCCTGCACACTTGAAAATCCGCAGCCACATGCACACACGGACACATTTGGACATTCACCCTTGGGTACTTACGTCTGAGACTTACCGGGTCACTTGTACAATTATCACCACTTCTCCAGTATCTGGAAGTTTCTCTTGAGCAAGCAGTTTGAGTGTCTCCTGTGGGTTCCCGATGCAGGTGGCGTTCCCCAGGTGTTCCTCACAGCGCCGTCTGGGACAGTGCAGATCCCTGTTTCTGCAGTTCAGCTTCACCAGGTAGGTGGGGTGGGGGGCACCCTTCACCTCCCCCCAGCCAGACAGCCAGCCAGCTCTTTATCTTACCTCGGGAGTTCCATTAACCCATTGGTCAAAGCCAAGACCCCCAGCCAGGAGGCCTGTTTTCCCAGTCAGGCCTGTGGTGGACAGGCAGGCAAGCAGTGGGGAGCTTGAGCTGTCTGGTCAGTTCCTGCTCCCTCTTCCTGACGCACCCCTTCCCTCCAGATGGCTGTGATAGGGCAGCAGGCTGGGAGCAGCAGCAACCTCACCGAGTTACAGGTGGTGAACCTGGACGCCGCCCACAGCGCCAAGAGTGACTGATCCGCCCTGCCACCCTGGACAGATGGCCCACGGGATGGCACCACTTATTTATTGTTGCCTTTTCACGTTTTCTTTACACACACGTTGACGGGCCGCAGGAGGGAGGCAGGGAGGAGGAGTGGGCAGCCACAGGACTGAGCCCTCTCACTCCAGCCAAAGAAATGGGCCAGCCTGCCCTCCACCCCATCCTCCCTCACCCTCCCCTCCTTCTAGCTCCACCTCCCCTTTTCTGTTGACGGTGGGGCTGTCCTCCCTCCTCAGACTCCCCTCGCCAGCTTGGCTCCATGTTTGCCATGAGTATTAGCTTATTCAATGGGACCGTGCCCCACCTTCCCACACACAGGCCTCTGTGGGACTAGGCACCGTGTTCCCCCTGAGGAAGCAGTTGGGGTCTTCTCCCAGCCTCCCTGCTGACCCCATGTCAGCACTGTGTCTGTCACAGGCTGGGTAAGAAGAGCCCTACCCCTGCCCCTCAGGGAGCCGCCTGGGAGGATGGGGCTTCTTCCCTCACACCACCGCCCCATTGTCCCTGCAGCTTCTGAGAGCCGGGCCTGTGCACAGAGCAGGTTCCCAGGGCCAGCTGCCCTGCCCTGCCTTGCTGATCCCCTCGGAACTCCAGGGATTCCTGGGTTGGAGGGAACCATCAGAGTTCCCTCTCACCCTGTCTCCCACCCCCTTCCTCCCAGCTGCTTTACTTAAAGTTGATTTTGAACTTTTTATTTGAGGAGACGAAGTGAAAACAAATCTATAAATATATATTTTTAAAATATTTAAGCTTTTTTTTATGGCGTTTTTCTCGTCCCCCTCCCTGCCCAAGCTCCCCTTCCCTGGGGAGCCCTGGGGCTCCCCGGAACTGGCTGGGCCTCTGGGGACAGAGCCACCCCACGAGCTCGGGGCCCACCAGTGTGTAGGGGAGATTCTGGGATTGCCCGGTCCTGGGTTGTTTCCAGGAGAAAACCGGGGGAGGGGCCCTCAGGCCATGCCCCAACGGGGTGGGGAGGGTGACCCACAGCCCTGGGTCTCTTTTTGCCCTTTAAGGCTGTTGCAAGGGAGAGGGAAGAGGGAGACCAAACGTGGGGGTGGGGGTGGGAGGGTGTCAGGTAGAGGCAACTGACTTCATTTGTGCCACATGCATGGGCATTGCAGCCTTGTGCTCCCCCAGGCCTGCAGCTGCCTGGGGCCCAAGTTGCAGTGAGCAGGGTGGGGTCTGGGAGGGGGTAAGAGGCAGGAATGGGGGTCAGAAGAAACGGGAGCAGCTCTTGGGCTGAGTATAGGGATAGGGGAGCCAGAAAGGGGCAGCTCTCCCAGGGAGTGAGCAGCTACTGTAACTTTTTTAAATTAAGACAAAAAGCCTTGAAGAAAATGACTTTATTTTTCTAAGTGTAACCTCAGTATTTATGTAATTTGTACAGGGGCCGTGCCCTACCCCACTCTGCCCCCTTTGGGGTAGACCTTGAGGATGGGCCAGCATAGGGGGAGGGTCTTTTACCCTGTGTCAGAGCCTACCTTCACCCCCTTTATCCAGAAAGGGAGCTTTTTCAGAACAGGGCAGCAGTTGGGGTGGAGTTTTATTAACCCCCGTGACTGCCTTCAGGAGGAACAATCCTGCTTCTGTGATTAGGTGAAGGGGTGGGGGAAGTTTTTGCGCACAGCCTAGTTATCAAGGGGATGATTTGCCAACGCGTTTGAGAACCCCCCGTAACCTCTAACCCCCATTGCTGTCTTGCCCCAGTTTGGGGTGCCAAGATGGAAGTCACCATTCTGGGCTTTCTCCTGGAGATAGCTGGGGCTTATGGGTGGCTTACAAGGCTGGGGCATGGCAAATCAGGGGTCAGAGAGTGGGGGAGCTTGGGACTCAGGTCTGTAACTGCCCAGCCCCCTTTCTCTGCTCTTGTTTCACTCCACGATCACTCACTCACTCCCCACTCCCCCACCCAGGGGAGGAGACTGATGAATTCCTCCTCTCTTTCCCACAAAAGACAGACCCAGTGAGTGAATCAGGCAAAGTGCTTATAATGTGTGTTTGTGTGAGCGTGGCCTTGGGAGAACATGTGTGCGTCAGGGATGAGGTGGCATTTATATGTGCAACAACCCTTGGTGTTTCCCTTCCTTGGTGGCTCTGGAGTGTGTATGTGCGTGCATGAATGTGTGCACGCGCGCGCATGAGTGTGCTTGCGTGCGTGTGCCTGAGTGTGTGTGTGTGTGTGTGTGTGTATGCGCGAATGTGGAGTATGTCAGTGGTTTCTACTTCCCCTGGGATGTTGACCCAGGAATAGTGGACATGGTCACAGTCCTATGTACAGAGCTTTCTTTTGTATTAAAAAAAAAAAATACTCTTTCAATAAATGTATCATTTTTGTGCACAGACTGTGGGGTCTTTGCCTCTGTTTTTCCGCATAGGGAGGGAGGGAAATATGAACACGAATCAAACCCCAAAGGTTGCTCTGAGAAGCAAGCCTGTCTGCCTGATGAGAACAGCAAAGCTAAGGGTTACTTTGGGCTGTGGAACTCCGTCACTTAATTGAAGGAATATCCCGGGGAGCTGCAGCCTTTGTCTTTGTGCATGGCTTTGTTAGGTTTTTAGGCCAACTCAGAGATGAGCAATTTTAATTAATAGGAAAAGTGACTCCACCAATTCGAAGCACTGCAGAGGGGTTTGGGAAACTCATGGCCAAGTGACGTAGTGAAAACTCACAGGACAGCTCCAGGGTTGGGAGTGTAGCTTTCAGGGGGACCGGGAAGGCCAACCCACGGGATGCGACGGGGGCTTCCAAGGTGATGGAAAGGGCTGCGTACTTCTGCGGCGAGGAGCAACGTGACTGTGAGCGCGGGCTGTGACTGTGAGCGTGAGCCCCGCCCGAAGCGCGCCCCGCCCGCAGCGGCGCGGCCACTACGCATGCTCCACTCGCGCGCCCTTCCGCCACGCTCGAGTGTGGGCTGCTGGGGCCCCCGTAGAAGCCGGGCCGCGCCCGCCCTGGACGTGTGACCCGGAAGGGAGCAGCTGAGGAGGCGGGGCCAGGACGGCGGGACCGGCCGCTGGCTCCCAGCGAGGGCCAAGCCGGGCGGTGGGAGGTGAGAGGAGAGTCCTGCGGCGACCCGGTCCCTGACGCGTCCCCTTCCCCTCCCTGACCCGCTCTCCTGGGGCTGATGACGAGAGCCAGGGCTTGCTCTCCGAGATTCGCCCGGTTCTGTCAGCCACCTCGGACCGCGCCCCCCCTCCTCACCCCGCCCCCCCAAAGCCGTTCCGCTGCCCTAGTGGCCTCCCGCACCCCTGATGGTCTGCAAGCTTGGGTCTGACCTTGCTACCTGCGTCTACCTGCTGTCTCAACTCCAGGTCCAGATCTCACCTCCACACCTCAGTTTACTGCTTCTGTTCTGGGCCCATGATAATTTCCCTCTTCTCCCCTCCCTCCCCCAAATTTAGGCCTATCAGTTGTTTTACTTCACCCTGCTCATCATTTTTCTATTGCCACATCACCAATTACTTTCCGGCCTTTCCCCCCCTCCCACATACTACCCGGACCCCTGCCCCTATCGAGGTCCACATCCCACGTTTCCCTTCAGTTTCACGGCTTTCTTCTGTCATCTTTTATGCCCCGTATTCCTACTCTCACCACTCCCCAGTTAACCCCATACTGCTACATACCACACGTACCTTTTCCTGATCGCCCCATAGCCGTCTTCCTATTCCCATTTATCATCTTCCGGTTTAATAACAATTCTTCTGAGGCCTGCCCCTCCCTTCTCCAGCTAAGAATAATATTAGGTTGTGTTTAGGGAGCTCTCACTGTGTGCTAGCAGCTGTTCTAGGTGATCTACCTACATGATCTTACTTAGTTTCTACAATATTACAATACGATCACCATGTTGCAGAGGAGGGAACTGAGGTTCAGAGGTGAAGGGACTTGTCCAAAAGTATTCACGGAATAAATGAAAGAGCCAGAATTCAGAGTTATACCTGAGTCTCACCTGTGCTATATTGCCTCTTTAACATCTTCACCATCTCCTTACCTCATTTCCTACCCTTCAGCTCCATGATTACCATCTCCATATCTATGTACCTTAGATCCCTGCCGGACATAGAACTTACGTGCCAGGTGGAGCCTGGTCTTTTTTTCCCATAATTTTATCTGGCCCCCTTGGCCCCTCTCCTGCTCACAATACCCTGATACACTTTCCCCATCCAGCCATCCGGATGTGGGGGCCCACCTCCCACCCTTCTTTTGTCTCTATTCTATCTGATGGCCCACTCCTTTATATCCATATTCCAGCTTTACGCTGTCATTTTTACTCCCTGCCCTGCTTCTCCTCTACCCTCACTTTCCTCATTTGCTCTGGCTTCGCTGTCTTCCATGCTGCTGTCTTGCCTGCTCAGCCCTGTTATCTTTCGAAGTCTTGATCTGTATCCCATGGCCACCCTGCTCTTTTACCTAGACTGTCCTACTTAGCTGTCACTCTTTTTGTGACCTTTTTGTTCTTACCCTGTTTCATAACCTCTTCCATTGCTTAAACCCTTTCATTTCATCCTCTTGCTATTTCCAAGTTATGTATTCCATCCCATTCTGGGTTTTTTCTCTTTGGTCTGTAAGTTCCACCAGGCAGCTTACCAGTCACCCTGCACCCGATCTATGTCTCAAGGTTCTGTCCCCTCCATGTAGTCTTTTGCCTTGCCCTCATTGCCTTTATCTTTCTCCTTGTGTGTCCCAGGAGGTCAGGATGGTGGGGGAACGGCGCACCGGGGACCTCATGGTGCCCTTGGGGCCCCGGCTGCAGGCATATCCTGAAGAGCTTATTCGACAGCGGCCTGGGCACGATGGGCATCCTGAATACCTGATCCGATGGAGTGTTCTGAAGTGTGGGGAAGTGGGCAGAGTGGGTGTGGAAGAGGGCAAGACAGAACACATCCTCATGTGGCTGTCAGCCCCCGAAGTCTACGCCAACTGCCCCATGCTGTTAGGTGAGCGGGCACTATCTAAGGGACCTCAGCATGAAGCAGCTGGGGGTTCAGGAAGCTTTCCCCGAGATCCAGGAGGTCTGGATGACACAGCAATGAGAGAGATGGAGGCTGATGTGCGGGCGCTGGTGCGCAGGGCTGCCAGGCAGCTGGCAGAAGGTGGGACCTCGAGCCTCACAGCCGCTGTGCTCCACACCATCCATGTGCTCAGTGCTTATGCCAGCATCGGGCCCCTCACTGGGGTCTTCAGGGAGACGGGAGCCCTGGACCTGCTCATGCACATGTTATGCAACCCTGAGCCTCAGATCCGTCGGAGTGCGGGCAAGATGCTACAGGCTCTGGCAGCCCACGATGCTGGTAAGAGACAGCCAGGGGAAGAAGGAAAGCACTGGAGAGAATGGGGCCACAAGGAGTAAGAACAGAAAGAAGAGGGATTTTCCAACTCTGGAAGAACACCTAATATTTGGTGAATACCAATTCATTCCCCCCCCAAAAAATAGCTTAATAAGCTATTACAGGTGTAGAAATAGAATAAAATAATAGTATCCTGTTTATCTGTCCATTCTCAGTGCAGTGGCAGAAAAGAGAATAAGATAGGTTTATATTTTTAAACAGTCTGTTGAGATTTATTCATTGATTGTGACATCAGTTTGGTGGATTACAACCAACATGTTTTTTAATGTAAAATAACTAGCAAGTAGCACTTGGTAAGGTAAGTTTTGTGGCATAAAATATACGTTTTGGTCGTATGCGTGTATGTTTGTATCGGGTTACCATGGAAATTATATGCCCTACCTTGAGCCTCAGTCACAAGTTTGGAAACCTCTAGGGTAGGGGTTAGATAGTCTAGGAAAGGCAGGGGAAAGTCTTGGGGATTGAGGAGAAGATAAGATTGGGTGTGGATTACAGGGAGTCGGGCTCACGTCCTTCTGTCACTGAGCCAGCAAGATGGCATCGAGCAGCACATGGATTTTGACAGCCGCTATACTTTGCTGGAGCTGTTTGCAGAGACCACCTCCTCTGAGGAGCACTGCATGGCCTTTGAGGGCATTCATCTGCCTCAGGTACTCCGGCAGCTGTGGGGGAAATGCCATGTACAAGGCCAAGGGCATCGCTTCTCAAAGCGTGGTTTGGGATCATGCATCCGCCCCAGGGCCACTTGGGGAGTTTGTTAAAATGAAGGGTCATGCTTGCTTCCCCACTCAGAATTTCTCAGATTAGAACCCAGGAATCTCTCTTTGAAGACACTCCTTGTGCATCCTATAAATCATATTTTGAGACCTCAAAGTGTGGGGATAGGCATTCGTATTTCTCTGTAGAGGATGATATGGGGAAAGGAGAGGGACTGAAGCTGGGAGAAGATGAACCTACACCACAGACTGTGTCCTACAGATCCCAGGAAAGCTGCTCTTCTCCCTGGTAAAACGCTACCTGTGTGTCACCTCCCTGCTGGATCAGCTGAATAACAGCCCAGAGCCCGGGGCTGGCGACCGAGGCTCCCTGTCCTCCAGGGAGTTCGGCCAGGAGAAAAGCCGGGGGCAGCGGGAGCTGGAGTTCAGTATGGCTGTGGGTAACCTCATCTCTGAGCTGGTGCGGAGCATGGGCTGGGCCCGGAACCTCAGCGAACAGAGCACGTTGCCGCCGCGGCCCACCCGGTCCATCTTTCAGCCCTGCGTTTCAGGCCCTAGCCTTTTGCTCCCCACCGTGGTTGCTGCCCCCAGAAGGCAAGAGCGGGTCTTCCGCCAACGCTCTGAATTCTCGAGCCGCTGTGGCTATGGTGAGTATGTGCGAGAGACACTACAGGTGGGGATGCGAGTGCGCATGCTGGATGACTATGAGGAGGTCGGCGCTGGGGACGAGGGCGAGTTCCGCCAGAGCAACAACGGCGTGCCCCCCGTGCAGGTGAGCGAGGGGGCATGGGAAACTAGCTGGGGGGATCATAACTGGGGCTTCCAAGCAGGGGGCCCTCGCAGGCCACCCCCCCCAGAGAAAACCCCTGTGCAGATTGGAATGATTAAAGGGGGTTAGCAATTGAGAAGGGCTTGGGAAAATTTGGAGGGCTGAGAAAATTCGGTGGGCTGTGGGGCCAAGCAGAGACTTGCACCCAGGAAGCAGAGCTGGTGCCTGGAGACACTCCCTGCTCCGCCATCCAGGGAGTTGGCTGGGAGGTAGTGTCAGAGCATTGGCTATCAGGGTTAGGAGATGAGTGGCAGGGCCCATCCCATAGCGGAAGGGAGCCTTTTGTTCTACCAAGGCTGTTTGGAGCTAGCCAGCTATGCATCTGAGGACCATGTGTCCCCGCTCTGGGCCCAGCCTTGTCCTCCCAAGCCTACACCACCCAGGGCTCAGAAGCCTCTTTACCTCTTTCTTGCTTCCTCCATACCAGGTCTTCTGGCAGTCAACCGGCCGCACCTACTGGGTGCACTGGCACATGCTAGAGATCCTGGGCCCTGAGGAAGCTGCCGAGGACGCTGCTTCAGGAGCTGTGGAGAAGGGGGCAGGGGCTCCTCTGTTGGGCACAGGTGAGCCTTTGAGGGCAGTGGACAGCATGTCTCTGAACAGGGGAGTAGGAATGGGATGTAGCCACTCCTGACCAGGAGCTGCCCCAGAGATTCAGAAATGCCCTTTGTTCCTGCTGGATGATGACACCCCCGTTCCTGTATCCTCAGCACTTCCCTCCTGGGACTGGAAACCTCTGGATGGGCTCTACTCTTTGCCGTACCTCCAGCCTGAGCCTCAGAAGAATGAGCAGTTGGGATACCTGACCCAGGCTGAGTGGTGGGAGTTGCTCTTCTTCATCAAGAAGCTGGACATATGTGAGCAGCAGCCAATTTTCCAGAATCTTCGGGAGAACCTGGATGAGGTATCATAGGCCTGATACTTGGGTTTATAGTGGGTTTGGAGGTGGGATTCTCTAAGGGAGTTCTAGTTAAGGGGGTGCTCAGGGGGAGGCTGAGCTAGAGATTAGAGAGTATGAGGGAGGTCTGCTGGGGAAGGAGACAAGTGCTGTGAGGTCTGGTATGCAAGGTATGGTGGGAACCAGCCACCCTCTCTGTTCCTGTCCCCCAGGACCTTTGTGTCTGTTTGTTCCTGATGTACGTACCTTCTTCTGTTGACAGACCCTGGGTGACAAGGCCCTGGGTGACCTCTCTGTGCCCGTGGAGAAGGCTGAGGGTCTGCTGCAGGTACTCAGCAGTCGGTTTGAGGGCAGCAACCTCAGGGACCTGCTCAGCTCCCAAATCTACACCAAGTATGGGCTGCTGCCCGATGAACTTAGCATCTCGTCTTCGTCACGAAGTCACTCCTGTACCTTAGATGCAGAAGAGGAGTCCAAGTCAGAGGCCACCTTCTCCGAGGAGGAGACTGAGTCACCCAAAGCAAAAGCTGAGCCCCTGAGGGCAGATGCAGAATGTGCCAAGGGAAAAACTGAGCCCTCTATGGCACAGAGTGACTCACAGCTATTCAACCAGCTTCTGGTGATGGAGGGGATGGCTCTGCCCCCTGAGATGAAGGAGGCAGCCAGTGGTGAGTCAGGTGCTGGGAGGGGAGGGCAAAGAAGTTGGAACAAGTCCTGGGTAGTCCTCACAGAAATAGTCCGGGTAGAGCTGTAGACTATGATTGCTGTTGCATGGGAGAATGCTCTGGAAGCATGCCTTCCATCTTCCTTCCTTTGACCTTGAGTGTATCTAACCAACCAATTGCTGCTCCCCTCAGTATCTGTGGAAAAGGAGGCTCCGTTTTCTAGAATATCTTCATCTTCAGTGTTTGGCTATTAAATCCCTCACACAACATTGGAAAAGCTCTGAATGCAAGCTACAGAAATGAATAATGTATTACAATATCAGTAGGATAACTGGGCTTGACCTTTAAAGACTTCCAACTTGGAGGAGACTCATTTTTTTTTTTAAGCCACTACCTTTCTCTCACCAATTTCAGAAATGGCTAGAGGCTTGCGGGGTCCTGGTCCGCGCAGCTCCCTGGATCAGCACGTGGCAGCGGTCGTGGCCACCGTGCAGATGTCCAGCTTGGACACAAACCTGCAGCTTTCAGGGCTCTGTGCCCTCTCTCAGGCCGTGGAGGAGGTCACTGAGCAGGACCACCCTCTGGTCCGTCCTGACAGATCCCTGAGGTTAGTTAGAATGTGGGGAGGGAAGGTGTTTTGGGTTAAGCTGCCACTGGGGGAGGATGGTGGTAGGGACAGAAGGGGCTCTAGGGGAATTTGAAAGGCTGAGGGTGAAAGAAGGGTCTGCCTGAGAGCAGCCGAGCAGAGGATGCGGAATATCCTTGGAGGACTTACTCTGTGCCAGGCTCTGTGCTTAAAGTTTTGTTTACATTCTCTCATTAAATCCTCCTCTCTGTTGTCCTTCCTGAGGAAGAGTTGATGCTCTGCTTATGCCGTTGGTGGGGAAACAGGACTTTAGAAAATTTAACTCGCAGAGTTTGATAGATAGCAGAGCCAGGATTCAAACCTAGCTCTTTTGGGCCCTGGAGCTTGGGTTCGTTTGTTCGTTCGTTCGTTCCTTCCTTCGTTCCTTCCTTCTTTCCTTCCTCTCTTTTTCTCTCTCTCTCTCTCTCCCTTCCTCCTTTTCTTTCTTTCTTTCTTTCTTTCTTTCTTTCTTTCTTTCTTTCTTTCTTTCTTTCTTTCTTTCTTTCTTTTTTCTTCTTTATTTAAGTAATCTCTACACCCAACGTGGGGCTCAAACTCATGACTCCAAGATCAAGAGTTGCACACTTTTCCATCTGAGCCAGCCAGGTGCCCCTGAATTCTTTTCCTCTTTTCTTTTTTATCCCTTCTTATTTTCTATTTTCAAATGTTCTTTTGTTTTTAAGCCGCTTCTTAACTATACACAAATATGTTCTCATTTTAAAAGATCTGAAGAATGTAAAAGAGTATAGAAGGAAAAGACAGAATCCCTTTCCACCACTGTTGTCAGTCTGCTGGGGATTCTTCAGACCTTCCCCAGGTTTATGTCTGTCAGTGTGTTTGGAAATAGAACATTTTCTGAGTTTGTGTTTAAATCTATGTAATCATGCTACATTTTTCTACAACTTTCCTCCCAAAACTCAGTATGTCTGAGAGGGCTCTCCATGCCTGTCCACACAGAGCTGCCTCATTACTCTCACAGCTGCACAGGACTCTGAAAGAGGATTATCTCCAAGTTCAAATATAGTGTTCTACTGGATCTGTTTTCCTCACGTCTGCCAGCACTGGATATTATCTTTTTGTTTGTTTGTTTATCAGATTGGCAGAATTTTAAACGATTGGTATCTTTATTTTAATTTCTTAGTTTTAGCGAAGTTAAGCATATTTGCATGTATTTGTTGTGTTTCTTCTTGTATAAATAATCTGTTCTTTTCCTTTGCCCATTTTCTTACTGGGTCTTTGTTTTCTTCTTACTGATTTGTAGGCAATCTGGATATTAATCTGTTATTTATATTTTGTATATCTTGCTTTTTTTTCCCAAATCTTACTAATTCTTTTCTGAATATGAAATAATATATATCACCTATAAAAAAGTTAGAAAATTATGAAGGTAAAAACCATCTGAAAACCCTTTGCAGAGAGAGTCACTATTAACATTTTGGTAAACATCCTTATTTACATTTCTATATCCATTTATATATATGACTGATGGGTATTAACTTGTTTATAGTAAATCCGGCTACAGAAGGGGATTTATATAGGAAGTCCATTTGATTCATGTTTTTGTCATCATAAAGCTCTTGAGAAAAGACAAATAAAGACAGAACTTTCCCAGGCCACCTCCTCAAGATGCTTCTCTCTCACTGTGGAGAAAGATAATTCCAGTTTTTTCCTTCTTGCGATGCACAGTGTAATCTAGGGACTCTGGAGTGCTTCTTCTTCCCCTAAGATCAGCATTTCCAAAGGATTGTCTCTCCCTCACACTGCTTCTCTCTTAACTTTGCAGACAGTTTTAGGATTTTAGGGCAGAATATTTTTAAACTTTTGAATGGCTTCTAGGTTTTAAATGGGTCTGTCCTACTCCAGGATTATAAAAAATATTTCCCTTTATTTTCTAAATATTTTAAAATCCTTGTGCTGACAGAGTGAGGCAGAGTCCCTGCTGTAACTGTTTTGGGTGTCCCCACCTTATGGGTCGCGTGGCTCTTGCAGTTCTCACTGGCTGGGATGCCTTCCTTACCTAGCGACCTGTATCTACCCTGCATCGTTTCTTAGAGTTTTAATTTTCACGAGTTCATATTTTGACAACCAGGCTACAGGTCTGCTGCTCTTTCTAAACATTTCTCAATTCTTGCTTATTTCCTATGGTATTGTGATTAGAATTCCATTGAATTTATGGATTTATGTGAACAGGTGAGCCAGAGTTTGGGACCACATTGCCTCACGGCCTCCTTCACATGGTGAGGAGTCAGGGGCAGTCAGTTAGCCTGGAGAGGAGAGGGCCCGAGGAGAAGAGCAGGCTGGAGAGGGGTGGAGAGGGCTGTGCAGGGAGTCAGATGTGACTTTTGGGATGGGGAACTCCAATGTCTCTTCTAAGAGAGAAGCTTGTGAAGATGCTGGTGGAGCTGCTGACCAACCAGGTGGGAGAGAAGATGGTGGTGGTGCTGGCCCTGCGCCTCCTCTACCTGCTCATGACCAAGCACGAGTGGCGCCCACTGTTTGCCAGGGAGGGTGGCATCTACGCTGTGCTGGTTTGCATGCAAGAATATAAGACTTCCGTCCTGGTGCAGCAGGCCGGGCTGGCGGTGAGTGGACTGGGCCTGGCGGGAGGGAGTGATGGGCGAGAGGGACAGATTGTTGCAGGGGGGCTCTCGTGGGGGGCTCCTGGGTGGCTCAGTTGGTTGGGCATCTGCTTTCAGCTTAGGTCCTGATCCCAGGGTCCTGGAATCGAGCCCCGAGTCGGGCTCCTCCCTGCTCAGTGGGAAGTCTGCCTCTTTGCCTGCTTCTCCTTCTGCTTGTGCTCTTTCTGTCAAATAAATAAAAATCTTAAAAAAAAAAAAAAAAAAAAAAAAAAAGAAGGGCAGGGAGGTGCTGTGACGATTTAGACCACGGAAGAGACCTTGGGATGAGAGATGCAGGGGGTGTGTTGAAGGTTCCAGCTGGCCAGTCTTGGAGACTGAGTGCATGTTTGGGAGAAAGGGAGAAACATACTTTTAAGAACGACTCCCAGGTTTAAAACGGAGCAGCAGAGGGGAGGCGGAGGCCATTTACTGCATGCATGGGGGAATGTGGGAGGAGGATAAGTATGGAGAGAAGATCCCGAGTTGAGTTTTTCGGTTTGTTGAATTTCCCGTGTCTTTTTAGTTACAGTGAAGTGTTTGGTTAGAGACTGATTTTCTGCATGCGACAAAGTAATTTTTTACACTTTGATCCGAGTGGTACCCTTACGTAGAAAATATCCATCCCCTTGCCTGATGTGGTGCTTTGCCCCCACCCCCAGGGACCAGAAGATGGGGAAGGGGGGCCCCATTCAGGGGAGCTCACAGAAGAATTGGCTTCCTGACTACTCCAGACACAAGTCCTGGCTGATAGGAGGTGTGGGCAGGATGTGCTCTGTGTAGCCCAGCGTCCCTGAGCGGGGCGGGTAGGCTTCATCCACATTGGTGCTGATGGTGGGTTTCGACAGTATAATGGCAACAGTGCGGACAGGTGCGGAGGTCCCCTGAGAGCAGGCTAGTCCAGGGCGAGGTTGGGAGTTTCTTTCCTGTAAGGGGCCAGATATGTGCTCCTCCTCTGAAGAGCAGCCAGGCATTCATGTCTAGGCCATGTTTGCTCAAAGAATTCCCTAACCCTCTCAGACTGCATGACCGAAATACAACATTTACCCCTAAATTCAAACTCTTGCCCTGTAGCAGAATTGTATCATCTTGTTTATAACTTCAGGTTTACAGAATTCAGCTAATTGAGGAGTGGGGGAGTAACGAAAGGGAGAAAGCCTCATCATGAGGTAGCATATGCATGGAGAGTTCAGGCCTTCTAAGGAAGAGTATCCTGAGAATTTGTTCTAATCTCTATTCCTGGTGGCTTTCTTCTCAGGGGTCAACACTTTTCCCAGGGAAGGTAGCCTCCACTCCAAATGGCATGGCATTCATCTTAATTGAATTTTCTTTACAGTACCAGCAAGCAAATTCACCGATTCCAAATATTTTCCCCTATAATTCCAACTACTCTTCCTGTGAGACAACCCAGGTAGTCTTGTTGAGGAGGGTTGGCTACTGGCTTTGGTGGCCAAGCAATGTAGGTTTGGGAGTGTAAGCCTTTTGGTGGTAATTGAAGCTGTGGTAGCCGATGAGATTGCCCAGGAAGGGAGTACAGAGTGAGAACGGGACAGGAGCTTCCATGGTCAAGGATTAAGAAGAGGAACTCCAGAGGCTGGCCAGCCAGGAGGCTATGGAGTCCTGGAACTCGAGAGAAGGGAGGTTTTGCAAGGGGAGGGGTGGTCCAGGGAGATGGAAGACAATGTCAAGGAAAGCTTTCAAAGACAACTGTATGCTGTGACATTCCCCTCCCTGCCCCCACTGCCCTGCCTAGGAAGCTTTGGGAGGGGGCGGCCATGCCACTTGGCATTGGTGCCAGCAGAGCCAAGTGGCGGGCTGATTTTACCATGGAGCCTCATTTTTTTCCCTTTGCTTTCTTTCCTGATCTCTCTCTTTTTGTTTGTAGCATTTGATATCCCATCATGACCTCTTCCCTTTTTATCTCCTACTTGACCTATTTGCAAACAGCTCAGCCACCCCGAAGTCTGGAGTTGAGAATGAGGACCTGGCTCTCCTCTTTCTCTGCATGGTGGCCCTGCCCACAGCTAACTCTGCTTCCACATCCCCATTGCAGGCACTGAAGATGCTGGCCATTGCCAGCTCCTCGGAGATCCCCACTTTTGTTTCTGGCCGAGATTCTATCCACCCTTTGTTTGATGCCCAGATGACCAGAGAGATCTTCGCCAGCATTGACTCAGCCACCCGCCCAGGCTCTGAGAGCCTGCTCCTTACTGTCCCTGCAGCCGTGATCCTGATGCTGAACACAGAGGGGTCAGGGCATCACCCTCCAAACTCCCGCTAAGCCCCAAGCCCCACTGCCACCCCGCCCACATCTCACAGGCTTCACAGAAATTCCCTTTATGTTGTTACCTCTGGATGAAGCGGTGGTGGCTCCCTCTGACTGTTGTTGGGAGAGGGACCAAGTGGAGGGGAGGAGGGAGAGCCCCAGAGAGAGCAGGGCATGCTGACCTTCCTTCCTGGGGTTGGGAGGAGTGACCTGAGGTCAGGGAACCGGATGTCCCGGCCTCAGAGGGAGCCCTGGAGCCCTTCTCCTCCCTCCCCAGCCACAGTCTCCTCCCCTTTGTGCTGGCTTTCTGCTTCCATTGCGTTCACTCCCTTTCCATTTCTCCCCGGGTTGCCTCCCTCCTCCCAGGTGCTCCTCTGCAGTGAGAAACGGTCTGCTCCTGCTCAACCTGCTTCTGTGCAACCACCACACTCTGGGGGACCAGATCATAACCCGAGAGCTGAGAGACACCTTGTTCAGGCACTCCGGGATAACACCAGGGACCGAGCCCATGCCTACCACACGCACCATCCTCATGATGCTTCTCAATCGCTACTCAGAGCCACCAGGCAGTCCTGAGCGCACAGGTACCATTGTGGGGGGGTCGATTCTTCGAGGAACCAGGCGGTGCCGGCCTGTGGCCAGGAGGGCTAAGGCTTATGTACTAGCACCTTCCTGGAAAGACGCGATGAACCTCCAGGAAATGAGTAAGGGTTCTGGTGCTTAAGTTAAATCTTAAGTAGAACTTCCTGGCCAAAAGGAGGAGATTCTAGAATAGGTAAGGAAAATTATATGTCTAAAGCCAGCATGCAGGGTGCCTGGCTGGCGCCATCAGTAGGCCCGGCGACTCTTGATCTTGGAGTTGTAAGTTCCATTCCCACGTTGGGTGTAGAAATTACTTAAAAATCAAACCTGTGATGCCACCATGCTAGATAGTAGGGGGATGTGATTATAATAGCTTATACTTACTGGCTGATGTAACAGCATAGCTACTATTTAATAATAACAGGTCATTGTATGACTGTATGAGCTGAAAAATGTCTTGTGTTGAACGTGACAGTGTTCGCCATACTCAGCTTTTTCCTAGAGGGCACCTAGCTATAGATCTGGGGCCAGAGAAGAAAATCCCCCACAGTTTGGTACAAAGTACACACATCCTCCTGACAGGAGGAAAACCGAAGGGTGATTTTTTGAACCTGCCTAGTTCTTGGTTTGACCAATTCGCATGCCTCCTTTTCATGCTCGTTTTTTTTCCTCGCATGTGTCTGGGCAGCAGCACTGGAAACCCCTGGTGCCCAGGGCCAGGATGGGTCCCCTGAGCGCCTGATCCGATCCCTGGTGGGGGGCCCATCCGCAGAGCTCCTCCTGGGCTTGGAGCGGGTGCTATGCCACGAGGGTGGCCCAGGGGGCGCCGTGAGGCCCCTCCTCAAGCGCCTCCAGCAGGAGACCCAGCCCTTCCTCCTGTTGCTGAGGGCTCTGGACGCCCCGGGGCCCAACAAAACTCTGCTGCTGACTGCACTGAGGTGAGGGGGCCTGTTGGGGCACCCATGCATCAGAGGCGCGGGGAGCCGACAGACCGCAGGGACTTTGCTTGTTTCTCTCCTCTCACCAGGATCATGACCCGGCTGCTGGATCACCCTGAGGCAATGGTCCTCCCCTGGCACGAGGTCTTGGAGCCCTGCCTCAACTGTCTCAGTGGCCCTAGCAGTGACTCTGAGGTACCAAAGCTCTGGTGAGGGTGGGGGAGGGAAAGGCAGCTTCTGGGGCACCAGCTACCTTGTGAGGCTTTGGATGGCCAAGTGCAGCCTTTCTAGGTGGGTCTGAACAGGGAGAGGGGCGGAGAGGAAGTACTGTCCTCTAAGAGTCCTCAGAACTGGGGACTTTGAAGTATAAACCTTTTGGGTGCAGCTGGATTTTAGATTCTGGGTTTAGGAGAAGCCCACACTCACCAGTCCAAACGTTTCTCACTCTCCACACTTCTGGGTTTGTGCGTTGTGGACCGAGGCTCAGGCACCAAGGTGGCTTGTTGAGAGAGCTTCAGCCCGGCAGGAAGGAGCGTTGGAAGCTGTGCCCAGGCTCTGCCAGCTCGGGGGTCCCAGCACCCTACTGCTCTGTCCCAACCTTCTTGGGTACTCTCCTTTCCCTGTGCTTTCAACTTTCTCCCAAATCTCATCCACCATGTTCTCTTTTCTAAAGCCCCCCCTTGTCCCTTCCGGGGCCCACCCTTTGTTTCCCATATGTTAATCCCTGTGGCTCTGGGCTCAGATCGTCCAGGAGCTGCTCTGCTTTCTGCATCGCTTGGCCTCAATGCATAAGGACTACGCTGTGGTTCTCTGCTGCCTGGGAGCCAAGGAGGCCCTCTCCAAAGTCCTGGACAAGCACTCAGCTCAGCTGCTGCTGGCCTGTGAGCTCCGGGACCTGGTGACAGAATGTGAGAAACATGCCCAGCTCTACAGCAACCTCACCTCCAGCATCCTGGCTGGCTGCATTCAGGTGAGGAGACTCGGGGGACCAGAGCTGAGGGAGAACATGAGCCAGAAGCAGGGGAAGGGGATTCATTGTGGGTCCCTGTTTGGCACAAGTGGTGGCAAATCTGGGCACGTGTTTCCCAGCTGTTACCCAACGATCGTCCTGTTCTGCCCAAATGTGTGAAGAAGAGGGTTGAGTGTTTTTTGCCCCTTGGCTTGTTCTCCTTACATGTTTCTCTGTGTTCTTCATATTCTTCCCTCCTCCCCATGCCCCTTCTCTCTGCTCTTCTGGCTGCAGATGGTGCTGGGCCAGATCGAAGACCACAGACGGACCCATCAGCCCATCAACATCCCATTCTTTGACGTGTTCCTCAGGCATCTCTGCCAGGGTCTGTGCCCCCATCTGCTTTCTCCTGGCCTGCACCCCAGTATTTGTTCTCCCCATCCCTTGCCTATATTCCCTCTCAAGTGACCAGGCTGTGACAGCCACCCCTGCCCCCCCATCCCCAGGCTCCAGTGTGGAGGTGAAGGAGGACAAGTGCTGGGAGAAGGTAGAGGTGTCCTCCAACCCCCACCGGGCCAGCAAGCTGACGGACCGCAACCCCAAGACCTACTGGGAGTCCAATGGCAGCACCGGCTCCCACTACATCACCTTGCACATGCACCGGGGCGTTCTTGTCAGGTAGGAACATGCCCACACACGCATGTGCTTGCACACACACGTATGCGTGGATATTTTGGGACACCCCAGTATACCTTCTCCAAGCGCCCATATACATGACTCCTCCCGCCAGGGACAGATGTCACTGCCCTGTGCATGGTGTTGAGGGATATTGAGAACTTTCCTATTTACTGTTTCCATGGGTACTTGTTTAATATACACTCTGTGTCAGGCACTAGGTCAGTCTGGGGCTCTGAGCACAGTAAGATATGGTACCCATCTTCAGGGAACTTGTGGTCTTGTAGGGGAGCTAGCTGGAAAATCAGTAAGAGTAAGAAAAAGTGACACGAACCCTGAGGTGAGAGAAGGCTTCCATAAGGAGGGATTAAATGAACTGAGCTTTGAAATTAGCTATGTAAAGATGTATAAAGAGAGGGCATTGGCTAGTTCAGGCAGAGGGACAGCATATGTGCAAAATGGAAGTAAGAAGCACAACGACATGTTTGGGGGAAGTTTAAGTGACTCTGTTTGGCTGGAATGTAGGGTGTATGTTGTGAAATGGCAGGAGACAAAGCCAGAAAACTAGGCAGAGCCAGACCACAGAGAGTTTTGTGAGCTAAGAAGTTTGAGCTTTGTTCTGAAACTGGGGGAGCCACTGAAGGATTTAAAGAAGAGAAGACTCCCTGCCTACCTCTCTGCCTACTTGTGATTTGTCTGTCAAATAAATAAATAAAATCTTTAAAAAAAAAAAAAAGAGAAGAGACAAAACTAGGTTTTTTAAAAAAAGATTTATTTATTTATTTATTTGACAGACAGAGATCACAAGTAGGCAGAGAGGCAGGTGGGGGGTGGGGGGGTGGGGAAGCAGGCTCCCTGCTGAGCAGAGAGCCCAATGCGGGCCTTAATCCCAGGACCCTGGGATCATGACCTGAGCTGAAGGCAGAGGCTTAACCCACTGGGCCACCCAGGCGCCCCTAGATGTTTTTTATTAGTAGTATTTAGAAAAGTCACCCTTTGGGCACCTGGGTGACTCAGTCAGTTCAATGTGTGCCTTCAGCTCAGGTCATGGTCCCAGGGTCCTGGGATTAAGCCCTGTGTCGGGCTTCCTGCCTAGTGGGGACTCTGCTTCTCTCTCTGCCTCTCCTCTTGCTTGTGTTCTCTCTGTCAAATAAGTAAGTAAAATCTTTAAAAAAAAATTTAAAAAAGAGAAGTCACCCTGGCAATTATGGGAGTTTGGGTTGGAGGCCAGAGAGCTGGAAGGTTTATGTGTGGTCTCATTGAGAAATGAATGTCTTCAGTTAGGCAAAGGGAATGGGCCTTGCGACAGGGTGGCAGACTGACAGATCTCAAGGGCCAGATCTCCCAGATGAGCCATTGACAGGAAAGCCATGAATGGGGGATGTCACAGTGACAGAGCACTCTAGGGAGATGGCAGTTTTCTTCCGGAGAGGCATGTAGGAAGAGGGATAGGCTTCTGTGGATGGATTGATGGTTCCATTTATGCGTGTTGACTTTGAGGGGCCTGTGGAGTCTGACGTGGACGTGTGTGTTGAGTACATAGTGTGAGAGCTGAGAGGAGTTGTCTAGGGTAGAGATGTGGATTTGAGTCATAAGGATATTAGTTTTGGGTGGAAACTATGGTTTTAAATAGTCACGTTAGGGGAAGGTAAGAGGAGAGCAGAGGCTTTAGGAAGACTGACACTTAAGGAGGCAGCAGAAGGGCAGGAGTCTGAGGAGGAAGTGGTGGGCTGAAGTCATTTCGAAAAGCAGGGCCCCAGTTTTAACTGACTGTTTTCTCCTTTCCCAGGCAGCTGACTTTGCTCGTGGCCAGTGAGGACTCAAGCTACATGCCGGCCAGGGTGGTGGTGTTTGGGGGCGATAGTGCCAGCTCCATCAGCACTGAGCTCAACACGGTGGGGACCCTGGTGCCCCCCCCTTGATCTAACTCCCCATCCTTCTGTCCCAGGACCTCTTTGGAAGGACCCAGTCCCTGGAGGATTCCCACATTCTTTCTCCCAGGCAGGCTTTGCCTCCTAAGCAGTGAGAGCAGGGTTCATGGAGGGGAGGGGAACACAGATGACAAGTGTGTGTGTGACAAGTGCTTGTGCTTGGCAGCAAGCTGGTTAGGGGACCAAGCAGACCAGCACGGGTCTGTGGGCTCAGTGCATGAGTAAAGCGCACACACCATCACAGTAGTCCCTCCAGCTGCACTGCCGGGAGTGGACAGCCCTCTCTCCTTTTCCCCTCCCCCATCAGGTCAACGTGATGCCGTCCGCCAGCCGGGTGGTCCTCCTAGAGAACCTGAACCGCTTCTGGCCTGTCATCCAGATCCGCATAAAGCGCTGCCAGCAGGTGGGGCGAGGGAGGGGCCTGGGCTGGGGACCATGTTAGCCCAGGGGTAGCACAGGGTGTTCACAGTGATGGCGTTCCCCAGCGTGCGGGGGCCAGGCTCAGGCCATGCATCTGCTGGGGGATGGCCCGGGAGCCTCTTGAGTTCCAGAGATGTGGGAATGTCTCATGGGCCTCCGGGGAACTCAGGGCATGAGACCTGGCTTTCTTTAGGTAGCACTTGGTGGCCAGGTGGCTTAGGTGGTAGATGAGTCTGCATGTTACAGGGCGGCATCGACACCCGGGTTCGAGGCGTGGAGGTTCTGGGCCCCAAGCCCACTTTCTGGCCACTTTTCCGGGAGCAGCTGTGTCGCCGGACATGTCTCTTCTATACCATTCGGGCACAAGCCTGGAGCCGGGACATAGCAGAGGACCGCAAGCGCCTCCTCCAGCTCTGTCCCCGGTGGGTGGCTCAGGCAGGGGGGCTGGGTTGGGGGGAAGAGAGGGTAATACACTGGGAGGACACTGTTAAGAAGGAGGTGGTGGGAGGGGTGCCTGGGTGGCTCAGTCGCATGGGACTCTTGGTTTTGCTTCATGTCCTGAACTCACAGGCATAGGATTGAGCCCCGCATTGGTCTGCACACTCAGAATGGAGTCTGCTTCAGATTCTTTCTCCCTCTCTCTCCCCCACTCACTGTTTCTCTCAAATAAATAAATAAATCCTTTTAAAAAAAAAAAGTAGGTGGTGGGAGACTTCTGCAGGTAAAGCAGCAGCTAGGACATGAGGGAAAGGGAAACACAGGTGGCAAGTGTGTGCTGGTGGCAGCAGGCTGGTTAGGGGACCGAGCACAACAAGAGTGGGAGCTGATCACACTTGAGTAGAGGCCGCAGAGAAGCCTGTGCCTTAAACCCTTGACCACACTCCTTATCCCCAGACTTAACAGGGTTCTGCGCCACGAGCAGAATTTTGCTGATCGCTTCCTGCCTGATGACGAGGCCGCCCAAGCACTGGGCAAGACCTGCTGGGAGGCCCTGGTCAGCCCCCTGGTGCAGAACATCACCTCCCCCGGTAACCACCCCGACCGCTGGCCCCACTAACCAGCCCCTCATAATGATTCCCAGGGATCACCTGAGTTAACGCTCTTGGCTCTCTTGGTCACTGTCTTTATCCCTGAAGGCCTGTCACCTCAGTGTTCCTCTCCTTCTTGCCCCAGGGACTGCTCCCTGAGACTCTGGTATTTGAATCTTCTCCTCCACCCCACCCCCACCTGCTTAGCACCCCCCCAGACTCCAGCTGAAGTGAGCCTGGGGCCCGGCCACCTCTGACTTTTTTGTGTAATTGGGCCTTCTCTCTCCTCTTCCTGGGCTCTCTGTCCCCCTATTTCCCATCACCTGTTTCTGACCTATCTTCTTTTAGATGCAGAGGGTGTGAGCTCCCTGGGCTGGCTGCTGGATCAGTACTTAGAGCAAAGGCAGAGCTCTCAGTACCCCTTGAGTCGAGCAGCATCCTTTGCCTCTCGAGTTCGTCGCCTTTGTCATTTGCTGGTACATGTGGAGCCCCCACCCGAGCCTTCTCCTGAGCCATCCACTCGACCCAGTAAGTCCCCGCAATGGCCTTTCGAGCTAAGAAACTGGGCAGTGGTGGTGCCTGGCTCCTCCCCATCTTGGATCTTGCTCTCCCCGAGTGCTCTGCTCTGAGCCTTTCCAGGGGTCGGTACCCTAGACCCCTGATTCACTCCAGGGCTGATACAGAGCCGCTTCCCTTGCCCTCTGTCTCCACAGTCAGCAAGAACAGTAAGGCCCGGGACCGGAGCCCCGGGCCCTCAGCAGCCCTTCCCAGCAGCAGCCTGAGGAACATAACGCAGTGCTGGCTGAGCGTGGTGCAGGGGCAGGTGAGAGCAAGGAAGCTGCGGTCTGAGACGGGGCCACAGCCAGCCTGTGGCATCTGCTGGTCCTTCTTCTCCCTTCTCAGGTTAGCAGGTTCCTGGCTGCAGCCTGGAGGGCCCCCGACTTCGTGCCTCGATACTGTAAGCTCTATGAGCATTTGCAGAGAGCAGGCTTGGAGCTCTTTGGGCCTCGGGCAGCCTTCACGGTGGCTCTGTGCAGTGGCTTCTCGGGCGCCTTGCTCCAGCAGTCCTTTCTCACCGCTGCCCATGTGAGTACCCCCAGCCTCTCAGTCGCCAGGTCAGCCAGTGCACGCTCGCCTCTTTCTCTGCCTCTCACTCTTCTCACCACCCCCTCTCCTGCTCCATGCCCTCTTCATGCTTGGCCGGTGCCCTTTCCATTGCCCCCAGATAAGTGAGCAGTTTGCCAGGCACATCGACCAGCAGATCCAGGGCGGCCTGGTTGGTGGAGCCCCCGGAGTGGAAATGCTGGGGCGGCTTCAGCGGCACCTGGAGCCCATCATGGTCCTTTCTGGCCTGGAGCTGGCTACTACTTTTGAGCACTTCTACCAGTGAGTACAGGTCTAAGAGGTAGGGGAGGAGAGGGGTGGAGTCTAGAGAGGGTGAAGATTTGAGGCTTGGTGGGAAGAGGTGGGAGGAGGCAGTGGAGAGGAGAGATTAAGATACAGAGATGGGTGGGACAGGGGTGAAAAGGAAGCAGGGAGGGAGTGGGGAGGCAGGGTCTGTGACCCAGGCCTGCTGCAACAGAGGAACCTACGTTCTGGATGGGGTGGCAGGACCCCTGGCCTAGTGAGCGGCTGCACTGAGGCTCGGCCCGCTCTGCGTGTGCTGCAGGCACTACATGGCCGACCGTCTCCTGAGCGTGGGCTCGAGCTGGCTGGAGGGGGCCGTGCTGGAGCAGATCGGCCTCTGCTTCCCCAACCGCCTCCCCCAGCAGATGCTGCGCAGCCTGAGCACGTCCGAGGAGCTGCAGCGCCAGTTCCACCTCTTCCAGCTCCAGCGGCTCGATCAGCAGCTCTTGGAGCAGGAGAATGAGGAGGAACAGGGCCTGGAAGAAGAGGAGGTAAGAGCAAGGGAAATGAGTGGGAGAATAGGAGAGCAAAAGACTAGACCAAAGAAGGGAGCCCAAGAGCCCTTGAAATCCTTCTGTCTCTCAGGAGGAAGCAGAGGAAGAGGAGGCTGAGAAAGAACTATTTATCGAAGATTCAAGTCCAACAGTTTCCATACTGGTCCTGTCACCACGCTGCTGGCCGGTCTCCCCACTCTGCTACCTGTACCATCCCAGAAAGTGCCTTCCCACTGAATTCTGTGATGCCCTTGACCGCTTCTCCAATTTCTACAGCCAGAGTGAGGAGATAGGGACAGGCAATTGGGGTGAGATTTGGGGTGGCAGGAAAGAAAGAGGAGAGGAGCTGTGGACAGGAATATGTAGATATGAAGAAAAGTGGTCTCTTGAGACAGCAGTCTCCTAGGAAAGGGGGAAAAGGTGGGTTAGATCTTTCTTAGTGTCTCTCATCATTGCCTACACTTTTGTATGAATTTGTTCCATTTCTCTTTTCCTAACTTCAAGTTGCATGCTTACTTAATTTTTATCCTTTGAGTCTTCTTTCCAAGTAAAAATGTTTAAGGCTATTCATTTTCTTCTCAACATTGCTTTAGCTGCATTCAGTTTCAATTTGTTTTGTTTTGTTTAGATTTGTTTTTCTTGTGGAATAGTTTTCAGTAAAGTACACAAGTCTTCATTATGACTTAATGAATTTTATAGACACATATACTCCCATAACCACCCCCAGTGCATTTCCAGCACCCAGAAGACTTCCTGCTTCATGTCCCTTTAATAGTTAGTATGTTCTTCCAAGAGAAACCATTCTTCTTCTTTTTATCACCAGGGATTCTTGCCTGTATTTGAACATCATATAAACAGAATAATAAGGTGTATATTCTGCTGTGTCCAGTTTCTTTCAGCGGGTGTAATGTCTGTGAGCGCTATCCAGGTTGTTGTATCATTACTCTGTTTTTTTGTATTGTGGATTCCTTTCCATTGTATGAATATATTTACCCTTTCTGCTATTGATGGACATTTGGGATGTTTCCTAAGTTTTTATTATGCTGTGTATGAGTATTTAGTATTTTTTAGTTCTACTTTGACCTGTTACTTTTTTAGAAGTATATTTTAAAATTCCCAAGCCAGTTTTTCTTCGTTTAGTTGTCTTTTTGTTTTAGGTTTCAACCCTCGTTCCATTGTGGCTAAAGAACATGGTTTCTTTGATTCTGAATCTTTGCAGTGTCCTGAGACTTCCTTTATGGCCTAGCAGAAGGTCAGATATTCTAAGTGTTCCGTGTGTGATTAGGAAGAATGTGTATTCTTCAGCTGCCAGTTAAAGGCTTCTACACATTCCACCATATTGATTTGTTCATTGTATTCTTCAAATCTGCTGTCACCTTACTCATTTTTGTCTGCTTGACCTATTATTGGGAGAAGTGTATTGAGATCTGTCATTTTGGTAGTGAATTTTTATTTTTTATTTTTTTTAAGATTTTATTTATTAGTTGAGAGAGAGAGAGCATGGGGGAGGGGTCTGAGGGAGAAGCAGACTCCCTGCGGGGCAGGGAGTCTGATGCGGGACTCGATCCTAGGACTCCAGGATCATGACCTGAACCAAAGGCAGTTGATTAACCAGCTGAGCCACTTAGGTGCCCCAATAGTGAATTTTTAAACTTTTTATCAGGTCAGCTTTGCTTTATATATTTTTTGACTATGTTATTAGATAAAGGTTTAGGAGTGCCTGGTGGGTGGCTCAGTTGATTAAAGGTCCAAACTCTTGATTTTTGGCTTAGGTCATGTTCTCAGGGTCATGAGATCAAGCCACTCCTTGGGCTCTGTGCTGGGCACAGAGTCTGCTTAAGATTCTCTCTCTCCCTCTGCCCCTCATCCCCTGCACTCTCTCTCTCTCTAAAAATTAAAGTTTAGATAAAGGCGCCTGGATGGCTCAGTCAGTTAGGCATCCAACTCTTGGTTTTGGCTTAAGTCATGATCTTGGGGTCATGGGAACAAGCCCTGTGTTGGGCTTCGTGCTCATGGGGCAGTCTGCTTGTCCCTCTCCTTCTGCTCCTCCCCCCCCACTCTCTCTCTCTCAAGTAAATAAATAAAATCTTTTTAAGAAATAAAATAAAGTTTAAAGTCATTTAACAGTGCTGTCCAGTAGAACTTTCTACAGTAATGGGAAAGTTATTTTCTGCACCCTTCAGTTACGATGGCCATTTGTAGCTACTGAAATGTGACTAGTTTGGCTGAGGAATTGAGTGTTTAATTTTATTTACTTTAACCTGTTTAAATAGCCACATGTGGCTACCATAATGGACTATGCAGGTTTAAAATCTTTTTTTTTTAAAGATTTTATTTATTTATTTGACAGAGATCACAAGTAGGCAGAGAGGCAGGCAGAGAGAGAGAGAGAGGGCGGGGGGGAAGCAAGCTCCCCTATGAGCAGAGAGCCCCATGCAGGGCTCCATCCCAGGACCCTGGGATCCCATCCCAAGCTGAAGGCAGAGGCTTTAACCCACTGAGCCACCCAGGTGCCCCTGCAGGTTTAAAATCTTAAGGTAATTAAACTTTATTATTATGAAATGACCTTCTTTCTTTCTAGTAAAGATTTTTCTCTCAAAGTCTATTTTTATCTGGTGTTAATAATATACCAGCTTTCTTTGGTTAGGGTTTTTCCAGAATATCTTTCTATCCTTTTGCCATGTCAGGGGAGAATGGTAATTATGTTTCTTTTATGTGGTGAAAGATGAATTACATAAAATTTGCCATTTGAACCAATTTTTAAAGGTTTTATTTTTAAGTAATCTCTATACCCAGTGTGGGGCTTGAGTTCAAGAGTCATATGCTCCACTGGCTGAGCCTGCCAGGTACCCCCTCCATTTTAACCATTTTAGGTGAACAATTCAGTTATCCTTTTACTTAAAATTTTTTAATTTGGAAATAATTTCAAATTTACAGAAAAATGGTAAGAATAATACAAAAATACTCACTCTTTTTTTAAAAATAAGACTTTATTTGAGAGAGAGAGAGAGCGAGAGAGAGCGCATGAGATGGGTGAGGGCAGAGGGAGGTAGAGGGAGAGGGAGGAGCTGACGCCCGCTGAGCAGGGAGCCTGAGATGGTGACCTGAGCTGAAGGCAGACACTTAACCGACTGAGCCACCCATCACGTGAGAACACTCACATACTCTTTATCCAAGTTTACCTTGTGCTAACATTTTGCCCCATTTGCTTTTATCATTTGCTCTTTGTGTGTATATACATTTGTAAAATGTGTATTTACACACACACACAAACACACACACATTTTCTCCCCCAAACCACTGACAGTAAATTGCATATATACTGGCCCTTTGCCTGTAAATACTTGAATATAGATTTCCTAAGAATCTTGGTGCTCTCTTACATAATAGTTAACTTATCAGTTTCAAAAATTTAAAATTTAACATTGGTGTAATACTTTATTTTCCACATTCTAATTTTGTCAGAATTTTTTATTTAATTATATTTTAGTCCAGGACAGCATCCAGTCTGGAACCATCTATTATGTTTAGTTGTCATGACTTTAGTGTCTATAACATGAAACAATATCTTAGCCTTTTTTTTTTTTTTGTCTTTTACAACATTGACACCCTTGGAAGTGTAGCTGTTTAAATTTTTCTAAATGTTTTTCATTTTAAATTTGTATATTTCCTCATAATTAGATTCAGGTGATGCATTCCGGGCCAGAATCCTAAGTAAGTGACATTATGTCCTCTGTGTGTTTCATTTGGAAGCATGCAATTTCCATCTGCTGCTTTTTGTAATGTGAATTTGACAACCTGATCAAGAGGTGGGTTGACTCCCCACTGTATAGTTAATATTTTCCCCTTGCCACTACTAATAAGCAATCTGTTGGTGAGATACTTCCAAAACCATGGCTATATTCTGCTGTCATCAGAATATCTCCCAGTATCATTTACTTTTAAGTTTGCCATAATCTTATTTTAGGCAGGCGTCTTGTAAATACCTAGAATTTGTTTTTTATTCAACACTCTCTCCTTTGAGTTGTCAATTTTAGTCTGTTTATAATTTTTGTGAGTAATGATATATTTGGCTTCTGTTGCTAAGCTCGTACATTTTATTTATTTTTATTTTTTTAAAATAAAAAATAAGATCTTTTTAAAAGATCTTATTTGTTTATTTGACACAGAGAGAGAGAGAGATCACAAATAGGTAGAGAGACAGGCAGAGAGAGGAGGGGAAGCAGGCTCCCTGCTGAGGACCCTGGGATCATGACCTGAGCTGAAGACAGAGGCCCAACCAACCCACTGAGCCACCCAGGCGCCTCTAAGCTCTTACATTTTAGTTTACTTTTCTTATAATTTTAAATTTTAGATATTTTATATACACAAAAGAATATAGTTAAAAGAAGAATAATAAATTGAACACATTTATAGATACATTTCTACCTTGGATTTTTGTGCTTTTTTTTTAATTCCTTTTTTTTTTTTTTTGTCTCTACCAGTTTTGGAAGTCACATATTCTGTTTCTGTAGTTGATTACCCTTATGTTTGTAACCTGTATGTTTGACTTGTTAGTATCACTCCCCAAACTTCCCGAGCAATAAAAGGACCATAGAAAATCTTTTTTTAAAGATTTAGTTATGGGGTGCCTGGGTGGCTCAGTGGGTTAAAGCCTCTGCCTTCGGCTGAGGTCATGATCCCAGGGTCCTGGGATCGAGCCCCGCATTGGGCTCTCTGCTCAGCGGGGAGCCTGCTTCCCTTCCTCTCTCTCTGCCTGCCTCTCTGCCTACTTGTGATCTCTGTCAAATAAATAAATAAAATCTTAAAAATAAATAATAAACTCCTCTTACTAAAAAAAAATAATAAATAAAATAAAATAAAGATTTAGTTATTTGTTTGAGAGAGAGAGAGGGAGAATACAGAGGGAGAGTGAGGGGAAGAAGCAGACCCCCACTGAGCAGAAAGCCAGATGTGGGATTTGATCCCAGCACCGTGGGATCATGCCCTGAGCCAGAGGAAGATGCTTAACCAACTGAGCCACCCAGACGCCCCAGGGCCATAGAAAATCTTAACTGCAACTCTCACTCCCATCTTAATTGTTACTGTTGTTTGATATTTTAGGGCAATCTTTTTTTTCCTACCTCCCAAAGAGTCATTATTATCACTGTCTTATTCGGTTGGTGTTTAGATTTGCTATTATACTAGTTGCTTCTATAACTAATCCTTTTACATCTTGATCCTTCTTTCTGAGTTCCGTCTCCTTCCCTAAGTATATCCTTTTTTTTTTTTTAATTTTCTTTTTAGTTTTTAAAGATTTTATTTACTTATTTGTCAGAGAGAGAGAGTGTGCACAAGCAGGCAGAGTGGCAGGCAGGGGGGCAGAGGGAGAAGCAGGCTCCCCACTGAGCAAGGAGCCTGATGCGGACTCAATCCCAGGACCCTAGGATCATGACCTGAGCTGAAGGCAGATGATTAATCAACCGAGCCACCCAGGTATCCCCCCCCTAAGTATATGCTTTAAAAGTCTCTTCATTGAGGGAGTATTGGTGAAAAACTTTTATCAGTTTTTGAGAATGGCTTACCTTCACCCTCATTTAAAATTTTTTTTATTATGGTAAATTTCAGACATACGCAAAAGTAGACAGAATGTGGGGCACTTGGGTAGCTCAGTCAACTGAGCATCTGTCTTCGGCTCAGGTCATGATCCCTGGGTTCTGCTATTGAGCCCTCCATCGGGCTCCCTGCTCATGGGAGTCTGTCTCCCTTTCCTTCTGTGTGTGCTCTCTCTTCCTCTTTCTCTCAAATAAATAAATAAATCCTTTTTTAAAAAGTAGACGGAATAAATTCCAGTGTACACGTGGGTCAATTCATGGCCAATCTCATTTCTTCTGTACCCCCCCACCCACTTTTTTTTTTTTTAAGATTTTATTTATTTATTTGACAGAGATCACAAGTAGGCAGAGAGGCAGGCAGAGAGAGAGGAAGGGAAGCAGGCTCCCTGCTGAGCAGAGAACCCGATGCAGGACTCGATCCCAGGACCCTGGGATCATGACCTAAGCCAAAGGCAGTGGCTTAACCCACTGAGCCACCCAGGCACCCACCCCCCACCCACTTTCCCCAGTTCTCAAATTTAAAAGATTAAGGATTCTGTGTTTTTTTTTTTTAATATTTTATTTATTTAACAGAGACAGAGATCACAAGTAGGCAGAGAGGCTGGCAGTTGGGGGTAAGCAGGCTCCCTGCTAAGCAGAGAGCCCGATGTGAGGCTCGATCCCAAGACCCTGAGATTGTGACCTGAGCCGAAGGCAGAGGCTTAACCCACTGAGCCACCCAGGTGCCCCAAGGATTCTGTTTTTAAAAGCAAGGGCACTACAGTGATCAAACTTTGAGAAATTAATAACAGTTCCTAATATCAGACAGTAAAGTGTCCATATTTCCCCCCTCTGCCTCAAGTTTTCAAAATGAGTTGTTAATTGGGGATCTACACCAAGCCCACACCTTCATTTGATCGAGCTCTACCTTTCATCTCCAGTAATCTATAGATCCTGCCTTCCTTTTTTGCTCCCTTGCAATTGTCTATAGAGGAAACTAGATTGTTTGCCACACAAGAGTCATCCACAGGGTGGATTTTGCTGACCATATCCACGTGGTGTCCTCTGGCCTGTTCCTCTGTCTCTTTCATTTCTGGAAAACAGATATTTAGATATAGAATTTGATTCCAATTTGGGTGTGATTTCTGGGGCAAGAGCGTTTCATAGGTGGTAGCGTGTCCTTTTACCTGTGTCTGGGATGTTTTAAGATGGATCAGTGGGTTTCAGTGTTGCAAGTCTGATCTGCACATTATGTATAGTTTCCTGTCAACTTCTCACAAGGCGGTCACTGGTTGCCATTGCTCAGCTGTCATTTCATTAGGGTGTACGGATTGCACCATTCTGGTTTTGTCGTATGAGGTTCAACGTTGTCTCTCAACTTCCTGGTTACCCTGAAGTATGGTTTATATAGGAAAGGCTTGATTCTCTCCTCCTCCCCCTTACTCTGAACCAGTTTTCAAAATAATGTGTTGGTTCCTCTAGCATCCTCCGAAGAGATAGCCAGTGTGGTTTTTAAAAAGAAATATGTCATGATGAACTCATGAATTTTAAAATATTTCATATGTTTCAATCCAGCACAGGTGTTATTTTCTTGATGCTCACACTGCCCCATCTTTGGCCAGAGAGCACCTCTCAGACTCACTCCTTTTGATACTGTCCAGCTTTGACAGCATCCTTGCTTTCTAGTAAGAGTGGATATCTGGGCTCATCTTGCCTGAGCTGTAACACAGCAGGAGGAAGAGACGCAGCCTAGTGGGTCTTTATAAACTGTCAGCTCCTTGAGGGCAAAAGCCAGGTCTCTTCTCTCTGGTGTTTCTTTCGTGGAGCCTGCCTGGTGTGGGGCGAAGCACAGGGTGGGCTCCCAGATTATGTGTGGCTCGCCAGGGAGGCAGGCACAGAGGAGTCTGAGCTCTGGAAGCTTGACAGGTTACTTCTGTTGGGGGCCCTCTTCCCCACAGAGATCAGCAGGAGCGAAGCTTGACTAATGGTACACCCTGGCCTCAGCCTCTAACCCCCTCGTTTCCCCTGCTCTTTGTCTCTACTCTTCCGTGCTTTCCCAGGTCAGAATCATCCAGTCCTGGACATGGGACCACATCGGCGGCTGCAGTGGACGTGGCTGGGGAAGGCCGAGCTGCAGTTTGGGGACCAGACCCTGCATGTGTCCACTGTGCAGATGTGGCTGCTGTTGTATTTCAATGAGACAGAGGTGCCTCAGCTTCTTGGCCTCTGTCTTCTCTTCCCCCTGTCTGCCACTGTTCTAAACTCTGCCCCTTCTTCCCGCCTTCCCCCTCTTATTTTCCTTTCCCCTGACTCTACTCCTGACTGCCCCTGTTTCTCCTCACCAGGAGGTGTCTGTAGAGACCCTGCTGAAGAATTCTGACCTCACCCCAGAGCTGCTGCTCCAGGCACTTCTGCCGCTCACCTCAGACAATGGCCCTTTGACCCTGCACGAGGGTCAGGGCTTTCCACCCAGGGGTAGGTCAACAGGGGCTGGGCTTTGCCGCTGCTCCTAGGGGATGGGGCACTCATGTTGGGCGTGTGGTAGGGAAAGAACCGGGGTCCCCTTTGTTGCCACTCACCTCTCCCTTCCCCGCCTCGGGTGCTGACTGGGAGTGAGTTCCAGGTGTGTTGCGGCTTCGGACGCCTGGGCCCCAGCGCTGTGGGGAGGCCCTGTGGTTGATACCGTCCCAGAAGTACTTGAACGTCGAGAAGGATGAGGGCCGAACTCTGGAACAGAAGAGGAATCTCTTGAGCTGTCTTCTTGTCCATATTCTCAAAGCCCATGGGGAAAAGGGCCTCCATATTGATCAGCTGGTTTGTCTGGTAGGCAGAGGGGACCGTGAAGTTAGGGGACGGAGAGAGTCAGGCTCAGGGTTGAGGCTTAGAGCCAGGGATCATCACAAGGGAAGGTAAACTCTCTCAGTATGAGAACTCTAGGGTGACATTTGCATCTGGGTTTTCTCTTCCTGACAGAGCATTTATGAGACAAAAGGTAGAGATGAGACATGAGTGTTCACCATGTGCCAGGCCCTCTTCCAAGAGTTTGCGTGATTAAGTCATTTAATTTGCGCAGCAGTCTTATGGGATAGGTGATGGTGGTGGTATTAGTTTTATCATTTACTATTATTCCCATTTGACAGAGAAGAAAAGTGAGGCCTGACAGTTAGTAACACATCCGTAGTCACGCAGCTAGTAAGTGGAAGAGCCGAGCATCGAACCCAGGCAGGCTGGCTCCTCTAGGTAAAAGTAGCCTGCCTGTTTCCTCTTGTCCCATCCAGGTGCTGGAAGCCTGGCAGAAGGGTCCAAACCCCCCTGGAAGCCTGGGCCACACCGTTGCAGGAGGCGTGGCCTGTACTAGTACAGATGTCCTTTCTTGCATCCTGCATCTCCTGGGCCAGGGCTATGTGGAACGGCGTGACGACCGGCCCCAGATCCTGACGTATGCCACGCCAGAGCCTACGGGGCCTTGCCAGGGTCAGGCAGAGGTCCCCTTCTGTGGCAGCCAGACCACCAAGACCTCCAAGCCTAGGTAGCTGTTCTCAGTCCCGTTCCCCAGCTGCAAGGGCTCCAAGCCAGTAGGGAGGGATGGGCTCCCAGGACAGATGGCGCTGTCCAGAGGAGGTTTAGTGCCAAAGTCAGGCTCTTTGGTGGAAAGATGCTTGATTTCTTTGTTTTACCCCGTTTTTCCTGCCTCTGTTGTTTCTCCACTTTGCCAGTCCTCATTTCCTTGTCAGCACTGTCATTTCCTTCCTGATCAGGGGCTTTGCTGTTCCCGTCCCCCAGGAGCCAGCCCTTAGGCAAGGGACCCAAACACAAGCTCCTGTATGGATGTCTTTCGTTCTAAGCAAAAATGGAATATCATACAGATACGTATTGAGTGCTGATGACTCACTCAGCTCCGTGAAATGTACAAACTAGTTTTCAAGAAGCCTGTTCCAAGAGGAGTTTGCCGTCGGATCCCCCTAATTAGCTGGCACCCCTAAAGCTTGTCCCATCACATCCTGTTCACCACAGGTTGTTTCGGCACTGCTTTTATGCCTATCCTCTGCACCGTGTGTAAAGTGAGTTTTCTAGAGGAGTCACTTGCATACACACCACAGGGGATCCCATTAAAAGGCAGATCCCGATTCAGTAGAGCTCCCTGTGACATGCAGGCTGCTGGTCCTTGGCCCATACTTGGAGAAGTAAGGCTGTAGACACTGGTTTTCTCACCAGATGGATTGCTGGTGTTTGGGGTGGGGTTTACAGTGGGATCATCCCATCCACTGTGGGGATCCCGTCCACACCTATCATCCTGATGACTGCCCACCAGATTCCTGGAATGCCCGAATCACTGTGACAGCCAGCCTCAGCCCTCACTTACAGATGCTTCTATGGAGAGCCACGCTCTGACAGTGGGTCTGGGTGGTCGTCCTGAGGCTGGTTAAGCATGTACAAGCAGGGGTGCACAAGTGAGGAGCTGAGGGCTGGGAGAGGGTGGGTTTCATTTAGTAGATGAGCAGGGCAGGGAGACTGATGGCTGCCTCTTCTCTCCCCTCAAGCCCAGAAGCCGTAGCTGCGCTGGCATCTCTCCAGCTGCCTGCAGGCCGCACCATGAGCCCCA
The DNA here is from genome assembly GCF_010015895.1 of Lontra canadensis. Lineage (NCBI taxonomy): Eukaryota > Metazoa > Chordata > Mammalia > Carnivora > Mustelidae > Lontra > Lontra canadensis. The sequence goes on along the minus strand of NW_022631017.1, from coordinate 5,732,800 downwards.
AGGAGGTTGAAGGGTTGATGGAGCAGACCGTACGGCAGGTGCAAGAGATGCTGAACCTAGAGCCAGATGTGGCTCAGCATCTTTTGGCTCATTCCCACTGGGGTGCTGAACAGCTGCTGCAGAGCTACAGTGATAACCCCGAGCCCCTGTTGCTGGCGGCTGGGCTGTGCGTACCCCAGGCCCAGGGCGCCCCTGCACGCCCTGACCACTGCCCTGTGTGTGTCAGCCCGCTGGAGCCTGATGACGACTTGCCCTCCCTGTGCTGCAGGCACTACTGCTGTAAGGTGAGGCCCCACCTGCTTCTCGGCGGCCCCTGGTTTTCCACCTCTAGCACAGTTCCTAGGCAACTCTGGTGTTCTGCCCCAGCATTGCCATCTCCTAGCCGGGGCAATGTTGGACAGCCCGCTTAGTCCCTCTCAAACTGGTTTTGTCATCTGTAAGTGGTGCCTCAGCCTCAACACTTGGAAGGGGAAGGGTGGTTGTCGGGGTCCAGCGATAGGGATCCATGGCTGTAAAGCTTTGCTGCGTATTAGAATCACTGGGAACTTTTACAAATCCTCATGCTTGGGGTGCCTGGGTGACTCAGTCGGTTGAGCATCCGACTCTTGATTTTGGCTCAGATCATGATCTCAGGGTTGTGAGATCGAGCCCCGCATTGGGCTGTCCATGCTGGGCATGGAGCCTGCTTGGGATTCTCTCGCTGCCCTTTCTCCCTGACCCTTAAAAAAAAAAAAAGAATCCTCATGCTCAAACTATAACCCAGAGCAGTTAAATCAGAATCTTGAGGTGAAACCCAAGCATCTGGAGTTCTATTTTATTTTACTTTTTTACATTTTTTTTATTTTTTACTTTATTCTTTTAAAGAATGTATTTATTTATTTATTTGAGACAGTGGGGGGCCAGGGACCAAGCAGACTCTGTGCTGACCACAGAGCTCAACACAGGGCTCAATCCCATGACCCTGAGATTATGACCTGAGCTGACATCAAGAATTGGATGCTTAACCAACTGAACCATGCAGGTGTCCCTAGACATCTTGAGGGTTTTGTTTTTTTTAAGATTTTATTTATTTATTTGACAGAGATCACAAGTAGGCAAAGAGGCAGGCAGAGAGAGAAGGGGAAGCAGGCTCCCTGTTGAGCAGGGAGCCTGATGTGGGGCTCCATCCCAGGACCCTGGGATCATGACCTAAGCCAAAGGCAGAGGCTTAACCTGCTGAGCCACCCAGGTGCCCCACATCTCGAGTTTTAAAAAATGCAGGTGATTCCAGTGTTCAGCCGAGTTTGAGAACAATAGGTAGATAGATGATGCACACATGTAAACTGTACATCAAGGTGCTTCATAAATGAGACGTGTTAGTAAATTGGTGATGACCGTAGGTTTATGGTTTCCTGATCACCAAGTCTGTTTATCACAGAACATCAGCACTTACCGTATATTCTCATTGAACATAAAAATGAAAGGAAATGGTGTAAACCAGAGAACAGCATGGAAATAGGGGGAATTACTGGAAGCCAGGTGTTGCCACTGTAAAGCAGAGCAGAGAAGGCTGTAGATGGGGAGTGAGTGGTGCTCGGTGCTGGGGAATAGGGGTCAAGGTGAAGGGAGCCGGGGTGCTGAGTGTCATATGTTCCCTGCCTCACAGCTCATAGAACTGATGCTAAGCCCAAATACCTCAACTTAACAGGATGAGGATGCTTGTTGCCATGAATCTAGCTGCTCTGCCACCAGCGTCCCCGCAGGGGTGGGTGATCCGGGACGTGCGTGCTGGCAGGCGTGTATACGGGTACTTTTTTGTCCTCCCTTTTTCTCGGCTTCATTATTCTTCTCACACCTTTGCCTATGCTCCCTTTCTCCAGGTTCTTAATTATTTCCTTTCTGCTTTCACTTTATTGTTCAATTAATAATTGTCACAAACTCACTGTATGCACAGCATTGGGTGCTGTGTGAGGGGGTGGGGAAATGCAAGCAAGAAATAACCCAAGAGCTAATAATACAAGCAGCTAATACTTACGGGGGACATGTTCTGGGCCATTCCAATGTGATACATGCATTATCTTGCTTAATTTCCATGGTAGTCGTGTGAGGTAGGTATTTTTGCTGGAGATAGATGGAGGCGCCCGGAAGAGAGGTCACCTGCTCAAGGTCAGGATTCGGACTTGGGTGGTCTTGCTCCAGGGCCCTCCCTCACGCTTTCATGACAAGTGCAGGAAGGAAATACAACTGGGTCAGTGACTGAGTTGAGGAGTGGGGGAGGGGCCAGTCAGGGACTTCAGATTGGGGATGTCAGGGAAGGCCATCCTGAGGAGGGGACTATCTAAGGGAAGAATATGGCAGACAGAGGGGACAGCCAATGCGAAGAAGCTGAGCCTGGTGGCTAAAGCACGGTGTTGTGGTGGGATAGCCAAAGGAGAGATTTTGGAGGGAGACGGGGGCCCAGTTGTGTTGGGATCGGCAGACAGTGGGCTTGACTTTACAGAAGACCACGGCGGGTTAAGCAGGATAGTGATAGGAAGGATGTGATTTATATTTTTGAAAAGATCACTACGTGTGGAAGAAAGGCTTGGACAGATCAGACATGGAAACAGGGCACCCATCGGGAGACTCTTGTACCAAGAGCCAGGAGGTGGTGGGAGTTTGGCCCAGGGTCAGCAGTGAAGAGAGAAGTGGACGGGTTAGGGTACATCAGGAGGCAGAGCCGACAGGACTTGGCTGAGCCAACGTGGGACTTAGGACAAGGGAATCAAGGGTGCTTCTTGGGTTCTGACCAGAGCATCTGGGTGGCCGAGATGTGTTCTCTACTGAGTTGAACAAGATGTTGGGGTGGGGCTTGGTGTGGAGGGCAGGTTTTTGAAGGGAAATTCATTCTGTTCTGGCCATGTGAAATTTGAGGTTTTTGTTGGACACCTGTCTGGGCCTGGACAGGGGAATTTGGAATTAAGTGGAGTGGCCTGGCTAGCATCCCACAGGGAAACAGAAGCTGGCCCAGGATGCTGGGCCACACAGTCCCCCCTAAAGAGTTGTAGAGACCAGGAGCCTGGGGAAAACAGACTCATTGGAGAAGTCCCAGTCAAGGAGGAGCCGGTGAATAAGTTACAGCCGAGCAGCACCTTGAAATGCAAGAGAACTCAAGAGAAGGGAAATCCTAGGGCTTGGGGCTTTTGCGTGTGAGCCTTGAGTGACAGGCAGGGTTGGCCGAGGCAGGAGGGGGATATGGGCTGGAGACTGCATTCCAGGTGGGCTGGACAGGGAGGACAGCAGAAACTACAGCAAGCCTACAGCAGAGGCTCTTTAGGGAAGTGGGATGGGCTCCAAACTGAGAGGCCAGTCTTAGGCCTCTATGCCCGAAGGGACCCTGTGTGCCTGCAAGTGTGTGGTCTGAACTTGGAGCATTTTCCTGTTTTATCTAAAAAATGCAGGAATTCTGCATTCAACTTCCTAGTTTATCTGGGTTTCTTTCACTATAAAAAGGGTTTTGTTTTATTCTGTTTAGTGCTTTGCTTTGAGTAGAAATAGTCCGGGTAAGGCACTTTCCATTTACCCTGGAGCTTTGGTACCAGGGGGTCCCCTCGGGGTCTAGATGCACCATCTTGGAAAACTCTGCACACTCGGCATTGGGAAGGAAGGGAGTCATTAATGGGGTATTTTAGGAGGTGCAGGCTGCTGATCACACCTGAACCAAGCGGGGATTACATGGAGGAGGGATCGGGGTAGGAAGAGCATTTATGGGGATAAGCTCCTGCTGCAGTTTAGGGGTGAGGAGATAAGGGCCTGGTTTAGGGTGGTGCAGTGACGTGGGAGCTAGAGAAAGGTCCGAGAGACTTGAGGCTTCTGACGTGGGTGACTGGGACTGGGGGGATGCGGTGGGCAAGGCTATTTGTGAAGAGGCTGAGTCTGGGGAGATGGGAGCACCGAGGAGCCAGGCGAGCAGATGGAGCTGGGAGGAGAGGCTACAGCAACGTTCATAGTGTCCAAGGCCAGCCACCTGGTGGGGGAAAGGCACCCTGTGGCCCCTAGGCCTCCTTCCTCTCCAACCTTCTTGCTTTCTCCAAATCCTTCTTGGCACTTGAATCATCTCCTGTTTCTTGGTTCACTTACCCATTCCCTCCATGTGCATCCCAGCAATAACGAAAATGAGGCCACTATCTTGACCAACACATTCTCAAAGGCAGCTGTGATTTGGGCCAATCCCAGGAAAGCCCACAGAAGCCAGAAAGGTTAGGGTCGGTTGGCTCTGGAGCAGGTTCGTGCCTGGCCTTCCGCATTGTCAGGGATGGGTGCTAGGTGATTTACCAGGACACCAGTGTCCTCTGCTGCTCCCCTGCTGTCCCTGAGCAGCCCCTCCCTCCCCCGCCAGTCTTGCTGGAATGAGTATCTGACAACTCGGATTGAGCAGAACCTTGTGTTGAATTGCACCTGCCCCATTGCTGACTGCCCTGCGCAGCCCACCGGAGCCTTCATCCGGGCCATTGTCTCCTCACCGGACGTCATCTCCAAGGTAGCCCCTCTTCTGTGGGAGGCTGTGCTGCACAGCCAGAGCGATGGGCCCCAGGGAGTGGACTGACGTGCATGGGGTGGGATGGGGAGGGGCGGTGGTTATGGATGTATGGCGTCCTGGAGAGCCGGGCCCTCACCGGGTGGCGTCTGTGTCCCCACAGTATGAGAAGGCCCTCCTGCGTGGCTACGTGGAGAGCTGCTCCAACCTGACCTGGTGCACCAACCCCCAGGGCTGCGACCGCATCCTGTGCCGCCAGGGCCTGGGCTGTGGGACCACCTGCTCCAAGTGTGGCTGGGCCTCCTGCTTCAACTGTAGTTTCCCTGAGGTGGGTGCCTACCTAGCCATGCCCCTGAGCATGGCCTGCACCCCTCCCCTGCCAGCACTCCTCTCCATCACACACACACACACACACATATATACAATCACAGGCTATGCCTTGTCCTTACGCTTTGCCACCAGCTCGAGCTCTGTTCCTCCCCCTGCAGGCCTCCACATGTGACCCCCCTCCCTTGCACACCTGCAGCACCACCCTGGGCCCGGGCTCAGGGCTCAGCCTTGTCCTCCCTGCCCCCTCCTGCTCTAGGCACACTACCCTGCCAGCTGCAGCCACATGTCCCAGTGGGTCGACGACGGCGGCTACTATGACGGCATGAGCGTGGAGGCCCAGAGCAAGCACCTGGCCAAGCTCATCTCCAAGCGCTGTCCCAGCTGCCAGGCTCCCATCGAGAAGAACGAAGGGTGTCTGCAGTAAGAGGGGGTACTGCGGGAATTGAGGGGGGTCAGAGGGCATGGGACAAGGTGGGAGGCCTGGTGGTATGGGGGCAGGGGGCCCATGGGGCTCACCAGAGAGCTGAGCAGAGGACAGCAGTTACTCAGCCTGGTCCTGGTGCCCTCCAGTGACTCTTGCTCCTTAACACTCCTTCCCCTATTTTTAAGTCTGCACCGCATGGGGCTGGGAAGCTCGGGTGCGCTCACTAGGGCTTGGTGAGGTTAGAGACTGTCAGGGCACAGAGGGGCCAGGGCGGGTTCGGTGGGGCCTCCAGGTTTCATCTGGGGGCTCCTGGTGTGGCCCTGACCCGGGGCAGAAGCCCTCTGACCAGCCTTCCTCCATAGCATGACCTGTGCCAAATGCAACCATGGATTTTGCTGGCGCTGCCTCAAATCCTGGAAGCCAAATCACAAAGACTACTACAATTGCTCTGCCATGGTAAGGGGCTGAGGCCGGGGCCAGGGGGCCCCAGCACAGCCGGCATGGGATGTGGCTGCAGGCCCTGGGCAGAGATGGCTCTGTGTCCTGGGCAGCCGAACAACTGTTGGGACGGAGGCTCTGTGTGAAGACCGAAGCCACCTGGGCCGACACGTGCTGGGAGTTCTGTCCTGGGAGGGCTGTGCATTCCCGGAGGCACGAGGCCAGAGCCAAGCAGAGCCCATGCCTCGCGTCAGAGCCTGGCACCCCTGCTTAGTAGGTGGCTTTGGGCTGGTTTCTGTGCCCACACCTTGGCATCCTCCCCTGCAGGGGGACCTCCTTCCCAGAGTTAGGATTAGATGGAAAGGTCTGGGTGAAGCGTCCGAAGGTCTGTATGCAGGGTGCCTTCGCCCCACCCTGCCCATCAAAGCGCCCGAGAGTCCTCCCTCTCAACCCGTCCTTCCCAGGTTAGCAGAGCAGCTCGCCAGGAGAAGCGGTTTCAAGACTATAACGAGAGATGTACTTTCCATCACCAGGCCCGGGTGAGCAGGGAGGGGACAGTTTCGTGGGTGAGAAGGTCAGAGGGCTGGGGTGGAGGGCTGCCTGCGGCGCTGATCTACCTCACCCCTGCACAGGAGTTCGCCCTGAGCCTGCGGAACCGCGTGTCTGCCATCCACGAGGTGCCGCCCCCCAGATCCTTCACCTTCCTCAGTGACGCCTGCCGGGGATTGGAGCAGGCCCGCAAGGTGGTGGGATGGGGAGGGGGGATGGGGCCAGGGGCTCTGGCGGGGATGGAGGGAGTGGGGCGGGGAGGGAGGCAGTGCTGAGGTTCAGCAAGGCAAGGGCTGACTT